>NC_089525.1:8984070-9284070 GCF_963924715.1 Thunnus thynnus | reverse complement strand
GAAGATTTCTGAATGCCTTCGCAAAATGTTTTTCTTTATTCTATGCTTTTGTTTTTCCTTTGCTGTGTGCTGTTCTTTTATGAGAAACTCAGTGACTGACAGAGTCAGAGATTTAATTATTTTCTGTTGTGTATATTTGTGCATGCAAACCATTGCATGAGACCACTGAATAAACCAGCTCTCCCCCCTTGTGTTAATCCCTCTGAGTTCAAGAGTTCTGCAAGAAAAAATCATGAAGCAATGGTTGTTTGTCATGTTTGTTACCATTACAGCTTTGCTCTTATGAATCTTTGCATTTGACCTGACTCATGCGTTTTTTCATAGACGCTACAATGAAAACAAACATGCTCCACATTCTCAGAGTTTTTCAAAGCAAGGCAATCACAATGCAGTTACCATCTAATCCATTTAGCAAGCTTCAAAATAATCAGATTTTCATTTTGAAAGTTCATATTGCAGATGCTGTTATTGAGGGGTTGCAGAAAGAGTTTTTGGTTTTAGACATAAGTTTTAGATTTACAGCATAAGGAAACATTCCCATACACTTCTCCTCAGGAGGAAACATTCCCCCCTGGTGCTGGTTGATTTATGTCAAGGGTTATATCTTTGGTGCCTGATTTAGTATGAATCATTGGCTTATATCAGTACACACTCCCAATCTGGAGTGTCTATCGGCCAGTGATTTCTTGAATTTTCTCCCATAATCCATATCACCATGCTGGATGTGCCTTTTATAGGACTTCAGATTCATTTATAAATATGTATTCATATATTCTTTTTCAAAGATTCAGACTAAGAAAAACAGTCTTGTTATTAGCTTGATGTCTGTTGAACTTCTCTGCTGGGTTTCAAAGGTTTTCTTAAGCCTCTTAAGAGTTCAGAGAATTCTTTCAACCCATGGATGACCATGTAATCCTTTATATGAAAATCACACATGAAAATCAGCAAATTTGGAGTTACAGGGTTTTCACATGATAGCAGTCATATATTATTTTAATAGACACAAAGACAAAACCTTAATGTGATTTGAGATGGTGCCAGGTTACCCTGATGTGTCTCATGTCTCAAGACTCCGAGTTATGCAAAGATGTCGTGGGAAAATGTGCATGATATGATGCACATGCATTTAGTTTTTCTATTTGTTGTAACACTGCAACTGTTGTGATACAGTATGATCTGTCCCCCTAAATTTAAAGTCCCCCTCCACTCAAAAATGTGTTTTGCTTGTTGTTATTTCAGTTGGATGTTTGAGCTTCACTGTGCAGAATGATGTTTGTGCAGAGTTTGACACCAGCTGTTTTCACATTCATCTGCTGAAAGTTTCTCTGAGCTCATTGAAAACTGTAGTTTAAACCATACCCACAAGCAAGATTTGTGACACCACAACTAGTTTGGAGCCAATCACTGTCCAGTATGCAATTTACATAAGTATGATGTGGAAACTTGAAGCCTCTAGTGCACAAACACTGACAATGGACTTTACAGTGAAGTTGGAGACATTTTGCGTCCAGTGGTTCAACTTTTGAAATGAAATATATTTGCATATTCATAGAGGCTGGATTTTTCAATGAGGGTGATTGAGTAGGATTATAAGGTAATTGAGCTTTTTGTGGAAAAACCACATCAGACACAAATTATTATTTCAAGCAGACTATTTTTTTTATTAACTGTATCTTAAAACTTGTCTTGAGAGGATCTTTAAAGGAACTCAAAACTTCAAGAGGTAAAGCTGATGTAATTAGAGCATAAGTGAGCAAAAAAGATTATTTTTGTGACTTAAACTGTGTTTAAATGAAGGGAACAACACATTGAAATTTAATTTGTCACATATGAATGTCTGGTTCTAGTTCTTAAGGCAAAGTTACTGAGGAATGAAGTGATAGAAAAGTTCCAGTAATGGGACATTTTTTTAAAAACATTCCCAGAAAGATTAGAACAACACTGGGGGGTGGGGGGGATGTAAGAAACAGAGACTCTTTACAAACTTGAGGATGACATCTCTGCACCCCAGCAGCCATGTGGTGCACAATGAAGCATCCTATCCTAGAAATTTTAGTCAGGTTCCTCCCTCTGGACATCAGCCTGAAGACGGAGCTCTGCCTTGTTCCTCAGCCATTAGCTCCGTTGAAAGACATGAAGAGTGGAATCCGTCTCTCACAGTTTGTCTTTCAGTCAACCTTTGTTTTTTTTCCGTCTCTGACCCTTTTTTGGTTGAAAACGAACTTGTTGAAATTCAGACGCTATCAGGAACTACAGTACATGACTGTAAAGTTCAAAGTAAACTTGTTTCCTACGCAAGAGGATGAAGGGTGTTTACAGATCAGGAAGAGGTTTACAGTAACTATCCAACTGCATCCTTATGCCAAGGCCACAGCATGTTGTCTCCTCTGTCTCTCTCACACATACACACATAGGCTACACACACACACACATACACACACAGGTGCAGAGCAATTCAATATTGAGTTGAGGGGAGATAATGCATAGAACTATGTGCATAATGGTGATAATGTCTACTAATGATTTAATAATATGAGACCGTGCTAATGACAATAATGATGCACCAGGAATAGTTGCCTCCTAAAATAGAGCAGGGGATGGGTGTCATTAAACAGACTCCACAGAAAGGTCCTTTGTTTGGTGTGTTAGTGTGTTAGTGTGAGCGTGTGTTAGCGTGTGTTTGTGCGCCCACCAGCTTAATGGCAGTGGTGACGGCGCGAGGGGTGGGGACGTTTTACGAGATTGCTCCTGTTTTTTTTTGGTGTGAGTGTGTGTTTGCACATGTGCAAGTGTAAGTGTGTGTGCATGTGTGTGTCACAAGCATTGAAAGAGAAGTGAGTTTCTTGAAGTGTTGTGAGTTGTTTTGGATTGTTACTATGCAATTATTGATATGTGTTCATTCACATGCATCTATTCATGAATTGCTCTCTGTATTACGTTTTTTTGTATTATGGTCATGCATGTGTTGATCTGACGGTGGATGCGCAGAACAACGAGCACTCACAAACTCTTCCTGCTGGCGGATAGTGTCTCTACAATATTACATAAAATATTATGCAAGAAAACATTAAGATTAAGGATAACAAATTGCAGTTTCAAGTAATTGTAACAGTTGATGACAGATGCCATGCATGTTAATGTGTCTGGGAGACAAAATGTAGCTCACTCATGATCAATAATGTCTCTCAAATTCTCAATCAAATTCTGCCACAGTTACCGATCAAAATGGGAAAAAAGTGTAGATTTTTTTTTTTGTCTTAAAAATACTAAATGCAGTCCATTCAGTAAATTCAAGATACATAAACCAGTAAGAAGTTATTTATTGGTTGTTGCTGGGTATAAGTGTTGCTGTGTCTAATTGCTTTATATTGCTTTAGAGATGGGTCTCTCATGGGACGAAGCACAGGCGAAAGCACGAGACAGGGTAAAGGGGCGGCGTAATTGCGGCCTTATGTCCCAGAAGAGGGACATAAGGAAGAGGATAAGTAAGTAAGTAAGTGTCTAATTGCTTTATACTGTTAAATCAATGCATCAAACATATTTTTTTCCCCAGAGTAACTAACTGTATAACCAAAAATGCAATAATCCGCAATGCAATTTGGTGTAAACATAAAATGTCACAAAACGGAGGTGGAGCCAACATCTACCTGAATAGTTTTGATAGCCTAAGTGCTTTTCCCGGAGGAAGATGATGTCAGGGAGTGTGTGTATCTTGTGTTATAAAGTAAGATCCTGAGGGGGAAAACCCTGGAGTCCTCTACTGAAGCTTTACAGCTGCATCTCGTCTTTCATCTCCACGCTGCAGCGACACTATGTGTGCGTCATCAACGAAATAACCAAAAGAAATATTTAATAGTTGTAAGAGAGCTGAAAAACTTCATGTGTGCATTTTAGTCGCGTCCTGGCAGCGGAGAGGGAAGGATGCTCGTGTCTGGGATGTGATTGGCTGTTTGTGCAGCCTCCCGGCTCGTGGCTATAAAGCCTCGTACCGTCGCTCTGTGCGTCAGAGCGCAGACGAAGCAGGGAGAGGATCCGGACACACTGCAGGACACGCTGGACACACCGTGAACTTTCACCACTGGAACACATTAGAGAAAACGTAATCATAAAAAAAAGCATCAAGCCAAGTAGCGGAACTCTGCTGGAATATTGATCGGGAAACTTTGGCCCTGAACACGCAGGCTACACAACAACATCACGGTCCGGTAAGTCTAGACTAAATGTTTGGAAGATTAATTGATAACGGCTTTAATTTAATTAAACGCAGACTTCAAGTGTAAGTGGTAAAGGAGTTGTTTGAAGTGTGCAGAAGTAACCACAACCACATGACTTTACTTACTGCGAGTTCTTATAACGGCAAGAAAACCTATATTTTACATGAAAAAAAGGCTCTTTGTCCATCTGTCTTGTTTTTGAGTTTTTGGAATCTATCTGTTAACTTATTGGCTCAAATAAAGTTTGATGATTTTATTCCGTGAGTCTGCGTAAACCATTTCACATTTGCAATAAATGCAGAACGACAACTTTGCATGTCAAATATGCCTCGCTGTTTTGTTCATACACCGCAGAATTTCAGATTTACCGCCATTAAAACTCATTCAGTCTTTCGTTCTGGAGTTTTATAACCTATTTAAAGCCGACGTGTTGGACTGAAGGCTCTTATATCATGGTGATATCAAAAATTTCATGCGGTTACGCAGATGAAAATAGAAGGCTTGCTTTGTTGCAGCTCGAATAATCACTGATAGTGCTGATGTGTCTATACCAGACACACAGTTTACACACTTTTTCAGTTTCACCACCTGCAGCTATGTGCACCTTGTGCGTTGGCTTCATGCAGCGCAGTCTGACACATGACACAATGTGCAATAACATGTTTAAATTAAAAGGGTGAAACTGAGCTCACTGGCTTTTTGTCTTGGATAGACAGGATTTATGGGCTGTTTTCATGGTGGAGGCCTCTAACAGCAGGGAACTGGCAGAAAAACTACATTTCACACTTTGACAAAGAATCTAAAATTGAGCTATAAACTGAATCTGTCACATCCGTGTATTTAAGTGCAGTAAAGTTTAAACTCTGCTGTTTTTTTGTTTTTTTATTCTGAGTCATCCATCATTAATCTTTTCCCATCTTTGGAAAAAAAAAAGGCATTGTAATGGCATGTATATTGGTGTTTGCATTTGGACTCTTATTCAGTATTCCTGTTATGACCATGAGGTGTTCCTGTTATTCCAAACTGGACACATGGGGGACAAAATAACAGGAACACCTTGAAATGTCAACACTAAAAAACTACAGAGTCAAAAACACTTCTGTGACTCGATTTCAACAAAAGCATGATATTTTTTTATTTATTTCAGAGTATGTTGCCTTACATTTTATGCTGTTTGTGTTATTGCGTCCTTGATCATAGTCTTGTAATATTTGTGAGGCATCTTTTTGGAGTTTTTACATCCAACTTAACACATCCTAAAAGTTCCTGAAAACATCTGATAGATTCTGGCCACAGAAAAAGCTGAATTATACTTTGAACTGGTTATTACACCTCATCAAATAATCAAGCCAGATCCAAAACATTCATGATAACATTACGCCATCCCATTCAAAATATTATGTAATTTTATAAGACTTTCCTTTTTTGTTGATCCAGAATATGAAGACTTGCACCCAAAAAAGCATCCGTATGAAAACAAAATAATGTTGTGGATGTTAATTCTCCAATTTCTCCAAATTAAAGAGAATCCATTTTATAAATCTGCTGAAACTTCAGGTTTCATTCTGTAACTTTGGAGCAGTACTCTCAGTTATTTGCTGGTGTGGATCCACCCTCTCCACATCTTCCTGCCATCTTCGCTGTCCTCCTGCCTTCAGGTCACTCTCATGACTCCTGCGCTCTCAGGCATACCTCAACTCTCAGTCTTTCCCCTCCTCTGACTTTGCCTTTCCTGTGCTTTCCTTTTCCTCCCATTGTTCCTCCAAACACTACAGTAGATCAAACTGTCATTCACGTTAATCTTGACCTCTTTTATTGCCATTTTGTTCCCGTGCTTCGTTGTTTTTTCGCACTTTTCAACATGCCACTCTTCCTGCGTACAAACATACATTTTCTGATTCCCTCCGCTTTCACCCTGCAGCTCCTCCTCCTTCTTTCTAAGATGTGGCGCCAGCAGAGCTTAAAGGTCAACGATGGTTACAAAAGTGAAATCTATTAGATTAAGGGGATCAGCCCAATTAAAACTCAGCTTTCCAATTAGATCAGACAATCCTGCTCTAACATAGCCTAATGAGCTACCATCTTGTGTAAGGGCAGGCCAGCACAAAGGCATTATTGAGATGATAAAGATATGAATGGAAGATGGCCAAATTTTTCAAAACTGATTTCTTGTGATATGTGTGTGAGTTCATCCATGTGATTTTGTCTTTGTGTGTGTGAACAGAACAAGCCTCTGTGTTCTTGAGTCAAATGCAGCTATCAATGCCAGTTGTGTTTGAGAGAGTATTTGTCTGCGTGTGTGTGTGTGTGCGTGCGTACGTGTGTGTGTGTCTGTCTTTTTATGATGTGTTAGTGGCTCTGCATGTAAGTGTAAGGACATGCTTCGATGTGTTCAAAAATGCTGTTTTAAACTTTCCAAACCATGGTGTTTGGACATCTGTTCAGAGATGGAGAGATGATTGAGAGAGTGTTTGTGTGTGCATATGTGTGTGGTGTGTGTGTGTATGATTGTGCGCCTTTATAGCATGTCTCTATGGATATGGTCACTATTGTCAATCCACTCATTTATCTTGAGACGCCTCAGGGCATTCTGGGGGCTACACATGATTCTTGGGAGGCCCACAGCCTTGCTAGAGTCCTCTGTGAGAGAAAGCATCTCTGTCAGACACACACTCACTAACACGCACATACTGAAACACTGTTCCCCATCTGATATATAAACTCAGTTATCACTATTCCTATTTTTCTGTTTTATCTTTCACCACCCCCCTCTTTTTCTGTTCATTTCACCCCCTATCCTTTATTTTATAGTACTTTTCCATAGGGCTGGGCGATAAAACGATAACAATAATTATCTTGATATAAATTTCCTATAACAAACATTCAATAAACGTTCAATATAAATAAACTGAAAGGCTGGGTTAGCTCGCACCAGCTACTGGGGGCTAGTTAAGTCCTTTTGGGCACAATAGCATCACGTGACAGACCCAGAAGTTGTAATTACATGGTTTGGCCACTATGTCAAATTGGCTTCAAGGCCTGCGCTGTTCTTAGGGGCTTGGTGACAGAAGCCCACATTTGAGGCATTTAGGGAACATCAGTAAATTGTAGCATCTACCAATAGTCTGCATGTGAGGCATTAGTTGGGACATCTGTAATGTAGCTTCAGAAAATAACCTGGGTTACACTTACTTACACTAACTGCAGTCTGAGCCATCTTACATATGAACTGTATCACACTGCAGCACTTAATTTTTCTATTAAATTAAGCAGCACCTAATCTTTCTATTTTTATATTAATTTTGTTGAGGAAAAAGGGCTGAAAAAAGATTTTACTTAATTTATTCATGCATATTTTGATATTGAAAAAAGATTTCATCATTATAATTGTTTTGAATGTTCATGTTTGACAAATGTTTGTCATATTCTGACCATAAAGAAAAAAAAAACACAATTAACTTTCACTCAGGAGCAAAAATCAGCCTTTAAACATAGAAGTAAGTTTAAATAAGGTTAAATAGAAATAATTATTCGACATTCATCATGATAATTATCAATATCGGCTGATCAATAGTTATCACTGATCATGATAACATTTTTGACCATATCGCCCAGACCTACCTTTCATCATACAATTTTCCACTTCATTATTGATTAATCTGTTGATTATTTTTTCAATTAGTCAATTAAGTTGTTAATCAGTTTAGACAATAAAAAAAGTGAAAAAATGACCATCACAATTTCCCAGATTACAAGGAGATGTCTTCAAATTGCATTTTATGTCCGACCAACAGTCTAAAACACAAAGAAATTTCATTTTACAAATGTATTAAATGTAGAAAAGTGGAAAATATGCACATTTGAGACGCTGGAACCAGCAAATGTTTGGCATTTGTGCTTAATCAGTAGTGAATACATGTTTTAAAAAGTTAGCAGTCACTTTTCTGTCGATTAATCAACTAAATGTTTCAGCCCTAGTTGTCATAGTTGTAATGACATATATTGTGTACACGTGCTGGTGATGTTCTTGCTATTTTAATGGATTTTTAAAAACAAAAATTCTGATGAAAATTCCTATGACACCTGCAATCAAGCATGGCATTCATCTCTTTTAATTAACTGGGGTATATGTGTGTGTGTGTATGTGTGTGTGTGTGTGTGTGTGTGTGTGCGTGTGTGTGTGTGTGCACCCTACATATGATGTTGTAAACTGGTGATACCCAGGATGCCAGACAAAGACTGATATCAGCCTCAAATGTTAAACAAGTTTGTCTCCCTGCCGTGTGAAGATGCTTTTGCTCTTAGTTCATCACCAAAAATAAAACAGTTGGTACCGGGTACACTACTCTCTTTGTTGTCAACAAATTAACTCACAAGCCTCTCCTGTTCATTAAAGACTTAAGTATCACCAGTTCAATAAATAACCTCAGCATGCATGTTGGAAAGCATGTATCACTGTTTTGCTGAACACATGCAACTACTTTCCTCTCTGTGTGTAACATGATTATTTGTCCATTTTCTCTGCAGGAAAAACAAGTTCCGACGCAGACCCGCGCTTCCAGGCCCACGGCAATGCCCAGTGTGTGAATATGTGTGTGTGAGTGTGTACTTGAAGACTGCTGTGTGACTTTGAGTGAGCAAACGTCTTGCTGTGTGAGTGCGAGGCTCGTGTGAGGATGAGGGCCGTCGCTCTGCTGTGTCTCCTGATGGTCGCCGAGGTTGGAGCCTCTCGGTTCGTCCGTGACTCCAGAGGCGGGCTTGAAGCTTCAGAACCCTCCAAGAACAACGCCTCCATCCTGCTTCCACCCTCACGGCCGGGCCGACCGCGGGGCTCCTTCCCCCCCATGTGCATAAAGCCTACGGAGATCAAGCACGCCTTCAAGTATGTGAACACCATCGTGTCCTGCCTGATCTTTGTGGTGGGGATCATCGGCAACTCAACGCTGCTTAGGATCATATATAAGAACAAGTGTATGAGGAACGGACCCAATGTCCTGATTGGCAGCCTGGCACTGGGGGACCTGCTTTATATTATCATCGCCATCCCCATCAATGTGTTCAAGGTAACCACGTTCATCCTGTGTGTCGGTCTGTTTACAGTGTTTCCTCTGACTGATGATCTCTGCCAAGTCTCAAACACTCAGAACCTTTTGGAACTGTTGAATATGTCCTTATCATTTATGTAGCCATTAGATCAGATTTCTCTGTTTATTTGACATAAAATCATAAGATGCCATAACTTCAAATTACTTAAATTAATTCAATTTATTATACAACCCTGGGCCTGTGTCTAATTTAGTATGACTTTAATCTAAAGCCATTCCCCTGCACTAGACTTTCATAGTTATGGTTGAGTTGTTTTCAACGCCTTTCTTGGCACATCCTGCGGTTAGTTGTGATTTACAAGTTTCTTTCTGCGGTTTGTCTCTACGTTCACTGTGATTTGTGTGGTTTTGTTCGTTTTTCCTTTTTTTTTAGGATAGACTGAGCAGACTTTACTACCATGACTATAAGGGATCGCTCCAACTAAAAACTCAATAAAAGCAGATGTGAGCCAATTGTTAGGGAAAACTGAAGTGTGGGGATTTTAGGAAAAACTATGCCTTTGTTTTCTTCACTCGCCTCGCGTGTGAGGCCCAATGTGCCAGTCATACTGTAACTACAACTGTGTGCCAGTCGCAGGTTCCAAGAAAAAAGAAGAAAACAATATGTAAAATGGGTTTTATTTTCCAAATCTGATAGGATTCATTTCGATTGAATGAAACTGGGACGCTGTGCTGCGTTATCAAGGAAAATCAGAGTAACAGTCACTCTGATTCATACTTTCATAGCTTTAAAGGTCCTGCAGTTCTGGGATTTTTTTTTTTCAAATTTGCAACTCAAGCTGTAATGTTAAGCATGAAAAGAGTGGGTGTATTTAAGATGATGATAAGATTCAGCATGTGCTGAATTGATAACATGGGTGGTTTTATATGAAAGGTCATTCTTTCAAGACCCTAGAGACAATACTGTAGATCTGCTGACTTGTACAAAGTAGATTTGTTGTTAAAGACACGACATGTCCTGATGCTGAACTGATTTGGTCCCGCCTGGGAGAAGGACTTTATCAGAGAGGAGGCACACTCTGTTATTGGTTTTGGCTTTGGCTGCTGTAGTAATAAAGTAAGACACGAGGAAGAAAGGACCCCGAAATGAACCTCAAAGAGTCTGTCCGTGTGTTTACACAGGTGACCCTCCTCAAATTTCTCTAACTTCAAATCTCTTTCCTGTCTGTGTGTCTCCACTATTTTTGTCTGTAGCTAATAGCTGAGGACTGGCCCTTTGGGGTGTACGTCTGTAAGTTGATGCCGTTCATACAGAAAGCTTCAGTGGGCATCACCGTCCTCAGCCTGTGTGCCCTGAGTATCGACCGGTGAGTACACTCCCACTCTACGCACACACCTGACACATGTTAGTGCTTAATTAACACGGCTAAAGCATATGTTTGTGTGTGTGTGTGCAGCTACCATGCAGTGACATCATGGAGCAGAGTAAAGGGGATGGGGATCCCTCTGTGGAAAGCAGTGGAGGTGACTTTGATCTGGCTGGCTGCTGTGGTGTTGGCGGTTCCCGAGGCGCTGGCATTTGACATGTTGGAGATGCCGTACAGAGGCAACAAGCTGCGTGTGTGTCTGCTGCATCCAGAGCAGAGCGCCGGCTTTATGAAGGTACGTACTGTGAGGATTAGATGAGTATCATGTCAGCAGTTGTGGAAGAGGGATTTTAATTCTTTACGTCAGTAAAATAATTCAAATTCAAATGACAGATCCCAAACCAATATTGCCAAAGCAGTACAGAAAATGATTAAAATAAAACTCTATTAAAAGACATGCATTCAAAATCATAAAAAGAAGTACAGAAGTTTCTTTAAAATGTACTTTAAAGTCCTAGTGAAATGGAAGTTAGAGCATCTTCAGCATCTGTACTGTTACATATTTCCCAGTGAAACTGAATATTTGAGCGGTGTACAAATACAAGAGGGATTTAAATCAAACCCTTCGCATCTGATTGATTTGATTAAAGTACAGGTATTTCAAAATCGTACGTACCTATCTCTGCTTTGTAAATGAACAGAGCCAGACAGATGTTGAAAAAAAATGTCATTTGTGCTCTCTGTGCGCACAGAGTGTTAACATCTTACATTCGGCCAGACTAAGAGTCTGCAGCCACGCTAGCTGCTCCTTGAGGCTGTTCAAAGGCACACCAGTGTTTTGAGCTAAATGCTTAACTCATGCTCACATTGACAATGTTAACATGTTGATGTATGTGACCTAGTTTAGGTCTTTTAGCATGCTAACATTTGCTAATTGCTGAAACTGACAGAAATGTCATTACTCTGCTGGTATGTGGTTGTAAACAAAAGTATTAGACATATTTAAATTTTGAACTCATGGCGCCAGAGATCACCAAAGTCATTAGGCTTCATCCATGAATGTGTCTACAGAATTTCACGGAGTCCGTCTTAAAGCTGTTAAGATATCTCAGTTTGGACTGAAGTGGTGGGCCAACCGGCATCCCTGACCCTAGAGTCACGCTGCTAGAGGGGCTAACAAATTATTCTTGACACCTTCTGGGCTCTTTTTATCCAAAAATGACAACCCAGGTTAAGGATGAAAAGCTGCATTACATTCACATGGAAATATGTGAGATCATAACAGGCGATGGAATGCCTTTTACAACATAATAAACTTAAACAGATAACCAGATGGATAATTCGATTTTCCTCAAACGATCAAAATAACTTCAGCTTTGCAGAATGTAATCAAGTATCAATTCGACAGTTTTGCTAGGGATTGCATGTTATCATTTCTTCACAGGCATTTGGCCAAAACATCTTGCACATTAGATCTCTGATCTCATCTGATTTAGATCTCTCTATTAAGGCTAACTTATGAAAAAAAAATACTTGGACTTTGCTCAGCCTGCACCTGATCTTACTTTCAAGTTCTGAAGTCCTGAAGAACTGATTCACTTCAAAGCACAGCGCCTGAGCAGCAACAACACAACTAGTGTGTTTCTTTAATCAAGACTTGTTTTTTTCGTTTTCAAGCTCTGCCAACAAGAATTAGTCATTCCAAAAACTGTAATACAATACATACACAATGCGTCTAAATCATGTGAACGTGACTGTTTCTCATAATATTCATGGCATGTTTATGAAGCTGCACAGTAAAATGAAAATGCAGACATTTCCAATGTGTAGATATGTCAAGTTTATTTAAACCAGAAGGCCTTGAAGGGATTGTGGACACGGTGGAAATAAAATATAAAGTTGCGTCTACGTCTTTTCATGAATAATCTGTCATTTTAAGTCAGTGAAGTGTAATTTGAGTTTAATGTCATTAGCAGAGAGTCATAATTCAGGCTGAGCCAGTGGTGTATTGACTTCATCGAACAAATGTCCTCAATTCACTCAAAACTAAAATTTCCACAAGAGCCAACAAGTACAATAAAAGATAGATAGATAATAGAATGTGTATCAAACCAAAGTCTTGACCTAATTTAACATATTAATATTAACTTAATTTAACAAATATTAAGTTCTGGAAGTTTGCTAAAAAATCTCTCTATATTCAATCCATAACCAGCTGTAACAATATGTCTCAACTAAAATCATATTGCCTCAGACAGGTAGTATTAAATATGTATATATATATATATATATATGTGTGTGTGTGTGTGTGTGTGTGTGTGTGTGTGTGTATATACTACACACACACACACACACACACACACACACACACACATATATATATATATATATATATATATATATATATATATATAAATATATATATATATACACTGTGTGTGTGTGTGTGTGTATGTGTGTGTAATCATTGGCATTGACATAAAAATAGTACTAAAATATGTTTTAAAATATTTCTTGAAACAAATAAGTAACAGTTTGCTTGCTGACCATTTAGTTTTATGAATAATGTCATGTGCCAACAGGTAAGACTGATATTGAAACATATTTCAGTATTCTGTGTTATCATGAAAATAAAAGAGAGTTAATTTTTTTTCAGGTTGAAATTGAAAAAATCCTGTAGTTTAATCTTTGAGATAACACTTTCAAAATACTGTAAGTCATCAAGTGTTTCAGAGTTTCACATCACCTTCAACTTCACATGTTTGTACAATGTATGTTTTGACAGGACCAATTCTATGAATACATTTATAAGAAACATCTGTAACCTTGTTTATAATACGGTATTTATGTGGTGTAGTGATTGCTCTGTTCCAGTGCATCTGGCCCAAGGCCGCATTCCTGCTCTGACTCATCTGTAGGAACATACTAATGTTGTACATGTTGTATTTGTTGCTGCACATTTTGTGAGTGGTTCTTTCTTTTCCAGTTCTACCAGGATGTGAAAGACTGGTGGCTTTTTGGCTTCTACTTCTGCTTCCCACTGGCCTGTACAGGAATCTTCTACACTCTCATGTCCTGCGAGATGCTAAGTCGCAAAAAAGGCATGCGGATTGCACTCAACGACCACATGAAACAGGTATACATGCAAATTCAAACCACCGTAACCATAATCTGTGAGCCTCGAAGGCACCCAGTACCAACAATATTGGTCTTTGTCTGTGTAGCGGAGAGAAGTGGCGAAGACGGTGTTCTGCCTCGTGCTGATTTTTGCTCTCTGCTGGCTGCCGCTCCATCTCAGCCGTATTCTAAAGAAAACAATCTATGACCAAAATGACCCCAACCGCTGTGAACTGCTCAGGTAGCTACAAATATAGCAAAGCAAATACATTGCACACTTATTGAAAATCCATCGTTCTCTGCTTCCTGTAGTCTTTGCTGTTAACTTTGCCTTCTCTCTTGTCAGCTTCCTGTTAGTGATGGATTACATCGGCATCAACATGGCCTCCCTAAACTCCTGCATTAACCCCATTGCCCTCTACTTTGTCAGCCAGAAGTTTAAAAACTGCTTCCAGGTAAGAAGACACACACTAGCTAAAATATGGTATTATTAGAAAAAAAATCAACAAAAAGCCATTAAAGGGGACATTTTATGCTTTTTGTGATTTTCAGTTATTTTTATCCTGTTATGATGTTGGATATCTACAGTATGTTAAACATGGTCAAAGTTCCAAAACTTGAAGTGAACGTATATGAAACTGCTCCCTGCAAGTCAAGTGCCCAGGTTTCAGCCTGCTCTGACTGCTACGTTTGCAAAGTTACCTCTACTTGCTCCTGGTGATGACATCAGATTGTTTGTGAAAGCCCACAAATGGCAAATGGCAATCTGTTCCATTGCCTTAATTGCTAAGGTTGTTTCACACATTGTTGATGTTGTCCACTTGATTATTTCGGAATGGATTTGGGCTCAAACATATACAGACGTATTTGTTTCCATTTTGAGTAAAGAACAAGAAAAAGAAGTGAAATCCGACTACTGTTTGTTTATGTAACCTCTGGAGCCACTGGAAGCTAACCAATCGGGAGGGGGGCCTTGAGGCGACAGGAGCTAAAACAGCATGTTTTAGATAGACACTAACCTGAGGGGCTGCGTAAAGCACCAGTACAAGATAAAATAGGAGGGTTTTTTTACTTTAAATCATGCAAAGATATTCCAGTAAAGCCCCAGAATAAAAATATGGCCCGAAAATGTGCATGATACGTCCCCTTTAATAATTGTGTGTGTGTGTTCTTGTCTCGTAGTCTTGCCTGTGCTGCTGGTGCTACAGAACATCTCCCCTGGATGAACGAGGTTCAGGCGGACGGTGGAAGGGCTCTTGCCACGGGAACGGACTAGACCGCTCCAGCTCCCGCTCCAGTCAGAAATACACAAGCTCTTCATAAACACACACACGCACACACACTCATCACACACCTCTTCTGCCAAACCCACGTTCCCAGCAGCTCCCTTTACAGAGAAACAGCGTCGTCACTGCCAAATACCCGGTGATCAGACACTTGTGAGGAGGGAAAAGTGGAGCGAGGTAGAAATCACTTCAACAGGACCCACAGCAGACTGAAAGACTGTAATAAAAGGATCGACCGCAACTGATGAATGAATTAACAGGACTGTACCTGTTCATGCTGTAACACTAACTGCAAAAAAGTAGGAGGCTACATAAATCTGTTCATACTCGACACTGAGGCTTGTGTAGAGGACTAAAAGTCTCTCAGAGGACCACTATGGTAATACATTTATGGAGAATGTTTTTTAGGCCACATGTAAATTTATGTACAGTATTATTTACTTTCAGATTGCAGACCTATGATTATATCTAGCCTTAGTGCTTCATGTATGAATAACAGCACTGATAAGTAGAACCTGTTGAAGCTTTAATACCTCACGGGGAAAAATAGAGGGAAAATGTAACCCTGAGCTATTTTCCAAAAAGCCTCAAAGGTGTGAGCATTTTCATTTATTTTAAAAAAAGGCACAAGCATGTCTCCTCATATATAAACGATCAGTGGCTGATTATCCGGCAATCGACTGCATGTTGTCACCACTCAACGCCCATGTGCCCTGGTGACATCATACCAGGGTAAAAAGGGCTCCAGTCATGGGGAAAGTCGTACATCGGAAATCTTTTATCTGGAAATCATTGCTGCTTTAAGTCATGTGGAGGGCAGCTGTTGTCCGAGAACACTGACAAATACCAGATGATTCCCATTATGCTACACAGAAGAGGTCATTATTAGTACTTGTATTATTGCAGTATTCATGCTGTTGGTAAATGGTCTCCATTTCCACTGTGTAAAAAGTCTCAACTCATCTCAATGTAGCTTCTATTTTTCTAAGAAAATATCACAAAACACACGGAGCTTATTTAACCTTCTACACGAGGTGATCGTCTATTATTTTCAAATATTTCACCTCTATCAGTGTGTGGTCATGTTTCATAGATTCCTACGGCTGGAAACTACTTCTAAGAGCTTCTTAAGGAATACATTTTCTAAAACTGACCCATTTAAAAGCTTTCCGAGGGTAAAAGAAATTGTGTACAGCTGGGTGTTTTTAAGAAGTGAATGTTTTTTTTAAAATTTCTCTTACTACCTAATGAGCATAGAAATTATTTAGATGTATTAGTTCTTTCCATTAAATATAGTGATCAGATAAATGCAGGTAACATTTATTATTGATTTAATGTGTTTAATCAACATTTGTAAAGGAGAGATACAGGCTAAAGAATGATCTCATAATGAGAAATTAATTATGTAGTGGGTGGAAGAGAGAGATAGTCCCAATATTCCATAATAACTTTAGAGTTAAGACAGATGTAGCTAGAGGTTGCCGCAAACACTAAGTAGTCACATACTTATGATAAATCTTGTGATGCCAACATATGAAGAAAAAAGTATTTACACTAGTTTTGGCTTATTATCCTTTGAGGAAACCTGCACATTCATGCATTAAATCATCATGAGTTATGCATTAGTTAAGCACTACTTAAATATATGATTTGTACTCTTATTATAAAGCTTTACCAAAACTTTAAACCTAAATGACTTTTTAACTCTGGCAGTAGTGAGCACATACACTGATGTACAAGCAAGATGAATCCATTTTATCCGGTGCTTTTTTTGCTCTCAGTACATCGTGACTAAGATGTGGTGTTGGAAAACTCACATATCCTGTGTTTTCTATATCACACTATTAAGCAAATGTTCTTTTACAACCTAATTTGTGCTCAACAACCAGACAATTGGCCTCATGAAAGAACATTTTCCTGTTTTTACTCTAAAACTCTTTTTTTTTCTGTGAGGTTTGCTCATACGAGCGTCCACAAAACACTAAAATTTAGGAGTGTCACTACTAGGAGACCCAGAACAATTAGAAATGTTTTAATCCAGCTGACGTGTCATCAGAGCAGCTCTGTGCTGTGACAGAAATAACGAGGGAATGCTTTGACATGCTAAAATGTCTTTCTAAAGCAAAGCCGTCCATGATAGGGGGTAGTCAAGGGATTTGACAGTCACAGAGATATTAGAGAGAATATAAAGTCTACAGGTGATGTTTTACTGTCAGCTGCAACGCAAGATGATAGTGGACAGAGACCTGCAGAGACACACAGAGGCAGCTGTCGGAGTGAGAGAAGTTTCCAACAACTACTGAAATGTGGTCTGCTGCGTCAAAATATGGCCATAAAAATGATAAAATCTAAAAAAACCTTTCAGCCTTGATGATGATAATATGGTAAACAGAATATTCATTTAGCCTTAAATTTGTTTTGTTAATTTGGGTATCATAAATCAAACAAGTGTTTCTCCTCTGTGAAGAAAGGCAGAGATGATCTGTTCATGACAGGTACGACAGGTCTGGACCACTCGTAAATTGTGCTTCTTGCATGAAGCCCAATGTGTTTGTTCACACAGCAGCATTTCCTAATAGACTGGATTTATGTTTAATAGATGAATGTTGAGACAAAACATTTCCTTTGCCACTGTATTACTGTAAGAGTCTGCAACAGCGCTCCAATCAGCTGATCATGCAGTATGTGATCACATCTATTTATACCATCTTCACCCTGTTTTTAGCTACATCTAAAAGCAACTGGAAGATCTGAGCAGCTTTGCAAGTATGGGACCACCAAGCTAGACATTAGGAGGTCATGTGAGGTTGAAGTAAAATGTAATGTGAATATTGGCCCTGGTGTTTTGAATTACATTTATATTGTATGTATTTGTTGAGAGTATGCAGTAATAAATATTATTTTATAGCATCTGTGTTGAGTTATTTACCGAGCACTTACAGTGTAATTCATTATTTTACAGTTATTCCTGGTCACCAGTGATCTAATCTCATAGTTGCTGACATGATATTTATGTGTACATAATATGGTGGGGTGAGTTTTCAGTTTTCATGTAACTGCTGTATGCTAATGAGTATCCAAAAGGATTAATTTTGCCTTAAAGGAGCAGTGTGTAGAATTTAGTGGCATCTTGTGTAACGGATTTAGCAAAATGGAATATAATGTTCATAAGTATGTTTTAATTAGTGCATAATCACCTGAAAATAAGAATCATGTTTTCGTTATCTTGAAATGAGCCATTTATATCTACATAGGGAGCAGGTCCTCTTCAACAGACCCCACCATGTTTCTACAGCAGCCCAGAAAGGTCAAACCAAACACTGGCTGCAGAGAGGCCACTAAATCCTACACATGGGACCTTTAAATGCTGCAAATATTTTTCGTTATAAAAAATGGCTTTAGTTATATTAATTGTGTAAGAATAAGATTATATTAATAAATGTTCAAATATTCTTTGCCTTCCCCTTTAAAATCAGAGTAGCCTACATCTGTGTTATAAGAGACCAGTGCATGCTTGACATGAGCGAACATAAACAATCATTTCTGCTATTGAGCGCCTGTCAAAGGTTAACAATTACGTCACGGGTTTCATGTTTTTTAGAGGAAAGGTTACATTTGGTTTACATCTGATTTCAGAGAAAGCTAGGCAAAAGAAAACATGTCAAATGAGGTACAAATGACTGTGGCGGTTTATAGAAGTCTTTTCCTGGTGGAACTGGGGGCCAGTTCCAAGAAGCAGGTGTACAGCGAGAAATGCTGATTACATCTAAGAGAAGATCTACTGTATGATATCAGCTCATGGTATAGATTTGAATGAGGTTCTGTGTTTTTCAGTAAAGCTGCTTCTTGGAAATAGCCACAAGTTATACAAGGCAGCATGCTTTGCTATTATTTATTAGTGGTTATTTCTTATTTTGCCTCTAAGGTTTTCTCTCTGAGTTTCCACGTCCATGTTACAGAGAAAACTAGTAAGAGTGGGGAGAAGAATTTTGTTGGGGTTTTTCTTGACATCTCATGAACCACACAGAACTGGCTGTGGTCAGTCATGTCATACTGAATATTCGTACTTGAGGTCATTAAGTACACTGCTGCATTAATAAAACTTAGTGTTGGATAAACAAAAATAATTATGTTAAATTAAATAATTAAATCAACAAATACAATACAGTACAATATATTACAAGTACTGTAATAATGATATCAGGAAAAGTGAGAAGAAAACAAAAAAAAAGCTCATAGATATTCATTTTGGAGGAATTTCCCTTCGAAGTGGTGAACCAAACATGCATTGAAAAGATAAAATATGCTTCAAATTAAACTTGGTATGAGCTTGAATTTCATCCCTTACGTACTGAATTCTGAGCTTTATGACATAGTGACATTTTGAACAAAACCACATCAAGCATGGTGCAACAGTTGAAATTATTGTTTGTAGAGAAAATGATTTATTCACATCATCAGTGCGCAAGTCCCCCAGTGTTGCTGTGGATAATTGATTCTATGAACAAGCAATATTTTAAGTCTTGTGCCCATGCTTGATGTGGTTTTGGACAACTCATAGGTCTTGGGAATTTCCCCTTGATGGTCTGTGTAGTTGAATCATGTTGAACAGACAGTTTGAGTCCTCTAACCATCAATACAGCATTTCTTCATTACTGACCTCAAGCTACCTGTTACAGTAAGTAATTTTACCCATATTTTTCTAAAGCTCAAAGTACTCATTTTTGTGCAGCATTAAGGGAATAGTTTAACATTTTGGGACATAAGCTTATTAACTTCCTTCAAGCCAAGAGTTAGCTGAGAAGATTGATCAACTCTCTGTACAGTAAAAATGAAGCTAGTCAGGAGACCGTTAGCTTAGAGATAGCTAAGACTGGAAGCAGGGGGGAACAGCTAGCCTGTCTAAAGGTTCTTAATAAAACACCTACCACCATCTCTAAGGAGTTTTGCACTTTATTCTTTGTACAGATTAAACAAACAACATGTGTTAGTGAGTTTTAGAGGCTACCAAACTAAGCTAAGCTAAGCTAATCACCTCCTTCCTGGCTATAAGTCCATACTAAGGTAGCACACAGACATAAGAGTGTCTTCTCTAACTCTTAGCAAGAAAGACAATAAGCTTATTTCCCAAAATACTGAATTATTTCATTCTAAAAAGGAAAGTCAAAATTCTGTATTCTTGAATAGAGCCTGTTTCCCATATTGCACATATATTTTGTCAAATATTAGTTGTTGTTAGTTGCTGTTTTTCCTCAAACTATGTTCCATACCCACAGAGGCAGCCATGCGCAAACATGTGACTGACAGAGGGATATGATTAACCTCAAATAAACCTCATTATTTACACTTCTCTCCCCTCATTTTCCCTCTCTGTCTTCCTGGCACCGTATGAAGTCCCTCGCACCACATTCCTCTGCTAATAAGGACATTCTATCTTCCACTTCTTCCTTTACTCGTCGAACACAGCTTCAAAGGACAGATGAGAACAATTTGGTGTTTGAGGGTCTCATCACTTTAGGTTTGGACGTCCCTCAAACAGTGTTACATGAGTAGTTATGAAAATAAATATTAAACGGCACAAGTCAAATGGCTGGGCGGTATTCGTGCTATGAAATCTTTCAGAGGATTAAAACAAAAACAGAAAATGATTTGTGTTTAAATTTAATGTCTCAAACATGTTTTTCTTATCATTCCAACAAATCAGGAATGATAGACACAAGACTGAAGTAAAAATATCATACATTACACATCAATTTGATCATGATACAAAAATGAAAACTGTACAAAGGAACCTTCCATACCTCTACCTAGGTGACATACAATGAAAAATATCAAAATAACTAATTTTTACACTTTGTTTTTGTAGATACTGTGTGTCTGACAGCTCCATACTTCCACATATATGATGCTCTTCATTCCATGGGCTGCTCCTGCCTTTCTTTGAACTCATTAACTCTGGCCTGGAACAAAATAAAAGAACATGTAGGAGTTGGAGTTGAGACAGCAGACTCAGTGTTACATTTAATCAATGCTGACAGACGTTCCTTTCACTACACAACTAATATACTGAGTCAACCAGCCAACCCAGGGTTTATTCCTGCATCCCACATGAAAGTAATATTATTCTATCTGTGGAAATTGAGGTTCGCTTCTTGCTTGCTTTCCTCTATAGAGAGGTCAGAGCACCGGGTCAGTTGCTGAGCAGGAGCACTGCGGTGGGCCGAGACAAGGGCCCATCACCAAGTTACCGACAGCTGACACAGGAGAATCACTGATGAGCCTCCCTGCTCAGTGCACAAGGTTGCCAGACCGCTAAGGATCAGCGGAAATCCAACTTTGGTGGTAAGTCAACAGAGAATGTGAGCTTGTGCATTATCTGTAAACCGGCCAAAATTGAGTTGGACTGCATTCCACTTGCAGCTACTTAAATGAAAATAAACCTGACACTGAGACACAATCATAATAATTCAAAGTGATAAGTTCGTGCTTTTCTATATGAACTGAAGCCCAGAAATCAATATCAGACTATTGCTGTTTTTTCTCAGGAAAAGATTAGTGATTGGTTTACCACATGGAGGATCTGTAGTACGCAAAGGCTTACCTGAAAAGTGTTGAGAACATGTTGGCAAACATCGCTGAGCTCATTCAGGCCCCTCCGTAGAGGCTCTGTGGCTGGTGCTCCCCCTAAAACAAAAAGCAGATCGCTCTGAAGAAAAGAGATATCCACTAATAACGAAAATAACCAATCATCTGTAATTTTCCTTTAGCAGTCCAACTTTTCGTCCTGCTCCTTAAACAGCTGTCTCGGCCCAATGCCTGTCACACTAATGCTTGATTTTGCACATTCATTTATGTCTAGTGAAGCCATGATGAGGGCTGCCAGGGTTGTTAGAAAGCAAAACCAATAAAGAAAGAAATGCTATCGAAGGGCTTCGCCAAATTTGCAACATGCAAGCTCAAATTTGCAACATGAGATCACTCTCACTCAGTTTGACATGTACTAATCAAAACAAATGTCATTTTGCTACCCATGCATGAGCATGCAAGGCCCCTGTAGGACTGGCAAATTGTGACAATCGTTTGTGAAACAAGTCAAATCATTTACGATGTAAACAGTGCTCACATATCACCTTTGTGAAACGAGCCTCAGTCTGACCAAACACTCAACCAAAGGAAATACACTGATTTAGCAAAGATAAAGTATAAACAAATCCAAAAGAAATACTGAAGAACAACAAAGCAATCATGCAACACTTCTATATTCTGCCGTAGAAAGGTATGGCATTTCAAACTAATTATAGCACATGCTGCTGAAGCTGATCAGTGCTGATCTGAACACAGCACTTCAACAGGAAATAGATGTGCCACAGAAGTGATTACGGTTGTGCAAGGAGTTGCAAGCACTTTTTCAGATTCTTATCATAACTTGAAGATCTTGTGCTTTTTTTGGATGTCGACTAAATTAAGAAAACTATTTTTCAACATCACGTTATGCTTGTGTATCTTGGTAAACTAACGGATTAATTGATTGCATGGAGGACACTCAGCCACCAATTTTCAATGGCATGCCAGTGAACAATTATGACAAACATGAATATGGAAGCACAGGAATGAAAATCAGGGTTTTTCCTAGTGCCCGGGAGGTAATCGTCTTTTGCTGTGATGAAGCTATGAGGAAAGATCCTGTGGGCATCCTGTAACTTAGCTCAACAACAAAAACAAGTTGTTATCTCTGTCTTGCAGAGTCCTTTCATGTGATGTGTCTGCTGTTATCTGTTGGCACTTTGTGTAAAGCGGATGACAGATTATTTATTTTTTGCAACAAGTGGAGCAGTTATCGTTCTCTGAGAACACGGGGGGGGGGGCGTATGTGCATGTGTGTTACTGAAAGTCAGTCCCTGGCCTTACTTGTTAAGCTGAGTGGACAAAGTGAATGCACCAGACACCAATCAACATGTTTACTCTGCAACACAGCCAGAAAATGTTTACTCTCTCTAGCTTTGCTACACACGTATGCACACGTAAACAACCCTAGACTAGACGACAAACAGGCATTCAAGTGGTGTCTCTTACCTCGTGTCTGAATGCGAAAGTTGATCTTGGTCTCAGACGGATGGGTGATGGTGTAGCCACAAAACTCCACATCCACACTGATGAAAAACAGGACAATGAAAATGAGATTTGTGCTTATTATCACTGTTTTGTTTAAAATGGGTGGAGGTTGTTTCCCTATCAACTCATCCCAGCTGACCTGGACTGTCTGAGAGAACTGAGAACATAAACACTGAGAACAAAGAAGGATGAAATAAATGATTAAAGCCCGTTTGGATGTGGTAATTATTACTAGTCGAAAAGATATCTTTCAGTTGGACAGGGGGAGGGTGTGATAATATTTGTACTTCAAACGGGCCACAAGGGAGGTTGAATGTAAATTTTAAAAGGAAAACAGGTCAAACCCATGACTGAGACATGCTCAGTTTAATGTAGCAGGAAAAAAAAAATACTGACTTCTTCATGATCATGTATCGCAGAGAGTTTCCCAGTGTATGGTCTTCATCATGCAGCACAAACGTCACACAGCCCTCATCAGCCCCATCAGCCTGGACCTAAATCACAACAGAAATACTTATTATAACATCACACATCCAACTCCAGAAATATTAAAACACCATGGAGTTTAGTGAGTGGGAGAGCTGAGTGGGAACTATTATGCATTGCCAATGAATACATGCAATACTTATTATCTCACAGATGCATTGTCACAAGTATCGGTTCCCATCATTGAACAGCGTGCTGAGAAACTAGGGTCTGAGACACATTGTGGTCTGTGAAAATACTGCCCCCCAGTGGAGAAACTCTGACTAAACTGTAAACTGAGAGGGAATCAGATGTAAATTAAATCAAGTGATATGCCTTACAGATCATCTTAGATTTACATCGCTTACGACACGTTATATGTGTCGACATCTCAGCTTGCATCCCAGACATCAGCTGATGTAGTTTGTTTGAAGTGAAATAACTGTGTCGTCATTGCTAGCTACTGTGGCTACCCACGTGAGGGGTTCACAGACAGTGAAAAAGCTATCATAACTTCTATTGAACCGACTGTTTTCTTCCAAACTCAGTTTAATTACGGCATGGTCATGTAGGTGTGTGATATATGAAAAGTAATTATGCATTGTCGCTTCTTACCATCTCCAGCACTGGTTTCTTTTCGCCTTGTGCAGCCATGCTTTTGCTTCACATATCCGACTGTCTGTCAATACAGATGTTGCGGGGTTTAAGCCCTCACCGCTGTCTCACAGGCAAGAGGAGGGGCAACGGGACTTTGCTACAGGAGATAGTAAATGAGACAGCTGATTCTGGTAAATTGGACAAACTGAACACAAGCTACACACAAAATACTTAATTTTCAGTGTGTAGTTTTGTGTGTCAAACTACATGTTAGCCTATTAGATTGTTTCTTAAATACTCACTACTAAAATTAGCAGATTTCCCATAAACTACCAATTTATAGTCCTGAGAATTGACAGTTACACATCAGCTACTTTTAGGCAATTATTAAAAAAAACCAAAATGCATATACATATCATTTGACACATTGAAAACTAAGCATTTTCTGTCAGTTAATTTTTCCAAATTAAAAACTACATATGAACCCAGATATAATGAGTGGGTACTTACCCAGTTGTATCACTCACTTTGTAAAATGTCCTAAGAATTGATTATTAAATACGAGCAAATTAAAAAAATTTCTAGGAGTGGTTTTATACTAATATAAAATGAAAGGACCTGTAAGATAAAGCATTACCAAATTATTGTTTATATTAAAAGTGGGTCAAGTACACACACATAAATGGCCAAAAACACATAACTTTAAAACGTGTCATCAATTCTTAAACAACATTTGACAGGACAATACAGGAGATGTCATGTTAACAGTATTGCACAGATGTAAGACTTAACTTTAATGTTTCAGCAGTGTTGCAGTAGTATTCCACAATAATATTCATGCAGTTGGATGTTTAGTATGAACAAGACGTTTTATTTAATGATCCCCTCCAGGTATGTTTTAAGATGTATACAAAATATTCTACTTTGAATAATAATTTGTGTCTGATGTGGTCTTTTCACACAAAAAAAGATGCAATTATCTTGTTAAAATCCTTAAAATTACATCTACTCCTTCTCCCTCATTAAAAATTCCAGAATCTATAAATATATAAATATTGTTCATTTCAAAAAACTACTGGACACAAGACGTCTCCTACTTCACTGTAAAGTTCGTTCTCAGTGTTTGTGCACTGGAGGCTTCAAGTTTCCACATCACAGTTGTGCAAGTTTAATATTGGACCAGGATTGGTTCCAAACTAGTTGTGATGTCACAAGTCATGCTCGTAGGCCAACCCCTTAAAACTGGATTTTTCAACAAGCACGAAACTTTCCACTTTCAGCAGATGGATGTGAAAACAGCCTTCTAGTGTCAAACTCTGCACATACATCATTCTGCACAGTGAAGCCAAAACATTCAAATGAAGTAATTAGAAGAAAAACATTTCTAATGCTCATATTAATGTGTAGGTACTGCAAATTGTGATAGAAATTGCTGATGTTTAGGTGAGATATTGATTAATGTGGGCACCACTGTATCCGACTGATCCCATAAATTGCTAGCTTTAGCTTATTGCAAGACTTATAATATAAAATTTGATGTTAAATATGAAGTCATTATAGAAATATGTATGATATAATGTATTAACTTAATTTCAGTAAGCACTCAATTATTTCTGTAAAGAGTCATTCCTGTAAGACACTGACGAGGGCTAAAAATGCACAAAACTGTCGTCATAACGTGGTGTAGGTATGAAAACATGTGACGATAACACTACATATCAGGAAGTTTTAAAAATGTAGTTCAAAAGTGAAAGAATACAATTGGATATATAGGGTAAGGAACGTGGTAAGAACTACATTACCCAGCAAGACACTGAATCCATTTCCGGTCTGGGTGATTCGTACAAGCAGAAGTCACTCGAAAGGGATTAGCTAGCTTGCTAGCAGCTGAAATCTCTTTAGATGTTGGAATTTGCTGTAAACGAGCTACTTTGAACACCACTGACACAGCAAGGTATTGGATTTATGGTTATATGTCACTGTGAATTGTCTTAGCTCCGTAGTTAGAGACAATATTAGGTAGTAAGGGAAAACAGCTACCTACTTAACGTCAAGTCAAAGACATCATTAGCTAACTAGCTAGCCTGTTGTTTTCCAGTCATCGTTAGTCTGGTTTTTGCTTTCATTTCTCGTTACAATTAGGTCGTGCAGTTTGTGGTTAATTGGTGGCCTGTCATACATACTAACTGTCACGTACACAAAACGCTGAAGTTAGACTCTGATTCGGGGTTAAGGGGAAAGGTAAGGGAAATATAAATAATGATATTGAGCGTTATTTCACTTCCTAGACTAATGAAAAAGTGTAGACATCGTTGCAAAAGCCTTGCCGCTGTTTAAATTCACTTTCAGGTTTGTGAAACCTTCATTTTGCTTAAAGACACAGAAAAGGGGCGATTTCACTGTTTTTTCCACCCAGATCAAAACCCACTATACTTACACATGTCAAAAAATCTAGTGTGATTTGGTCTGAATGGAGAAATATCAGTGAAATTTTAATTTTTCACGAATAGAATAAGGGTTTCAAAAATTTGAAACTGTTTTTTAATGACTGTTTGGAGTCTCCTTGTTAATCTAATTCACATTTGAGTAGTCTAAATATAGTGGTTTTTGATCTGGACCTGGTCTAATGTGGTCTGGATGGGGAGAAAAGCAGAGAAATCGCCCTTTTTTCTGTTCTCAAGCAAAATAAAAGAAAGTGGGCTCAAACAGCCTTAAGGCTTTTGCCACGATGTCTTAACATTCTTTCACAATCAGCTGCTAAATATCATTATTTATGTTTCCCTTAACTGTACCCTCAATCCTGAATTGGAAGCGAACTCCAGCGTCATGAGTTACACACAATTTTCTCTGCTTCATCCCTTTACTGTCTGTATCATCACCCTCAAATGTTTCAACAGAAGCATTCTCTGTTTAGCAATGTCCTCTTTCCCAAACTCATTCAGCCAAACCCCTTGCTTGGATCATCCAGTAACATCTCTCTGCTCTTGTTCTTGTGTTGTCAGCGAGCACCAGAGCTGAAAGCCCAGCTGTTGCCATGGCAATCCTCTTTGCTGTGGTGGCCCGTGGAACCACTATCCTGGCTAAGCATGCATGGTGTGGTGGAAACTTCCTAGAAGTGACTGAACAGATTTTAGCCAAAATCCCCTCAGAGAATAACAAATTGACCTACAGCCATGGCAGGTAGGTCTTATATGTATGTGTGTGTGTGTGTTTGTTGCGTTTGTTGCTCGCACACCGCCATACTCATCTACACACCAACATCACACATGTCACCGACCCATATGTTGTGGCTACACCTGTCTGTGGCAGAGTCTATATATTCTTATCTTAAACTTATCTAGAGTGCTCTCAAAACTGCCTTCAATCTGATGAAATAGCTGAACTGTACTGTTGTCAAACTGGACTCTACATTTCACATCCCTTGCTTAATTCCTGCACTTGTCACTTTCATTTATTTCATCAAACTGGACTTTACATTGTATTCAACCTCCACTGTTACATAATTTAATTATTTATTGCACATCACATTTAATTTTTGCACTTGTCACCTTCATTTCATACACTTCATTTCTTTGACCACAGTACAGTTCATATTTCCTTTGTTTAGTTTTTTTAGTACTACTTTGTATATTTCATTATTATTATTATTATTATTATTATTATTATTATTATTATCTTACTCTTGTTTTATTTATATTCTTGTGTTTTGTTGTGTTTGTGGGAGCAAATGCCAAGACACATCCTTTGTATGCTGCAAACTTGGCTGATAAACAGATTCTGAGTCTGATGAACAAGTTATGAAGGCAGACCTACGGCCATTAGCTCCTACTGGTTTCCTCAAATGCAAATTTTGTCAACAACAATGACTATGCACACAAAAAACAGGCTACACTTGTCCTCAGATCTGCATATGTGTGGGGAGATAAGTTGTGAGATTCCTCTAAAACCCAAGTTCAACTGCAGTTAACACGTCACCATCTACAAAATGTTCTATTGTAAACAAAGATCAACCATGTAGAACCATTTTTCACACACTCAGATGTTATGTTTTGCACAATATTATTGCCAATAAGAGACAATAACATTAATTTCCAACATGATCTTACTTCAATTATTCAGGATCTTTTTCATGCACACTTATTCACACATTTAAGGAACCTAAGGAAGGGTGTATGAGGCAGGTAAAGTACACTAAACCTTTAAAGTGAGAAACAAATCACTATCCACGGACCTGTACCATACAAGATCAAACTCATTAATGATTTCATCTCAATGCTCAGGTCCAGTGTGGACTGTCATATATTAGCACCAGTGAGAAGCTCTAGATGACTAAATACTGAGATACCAGAGCATGCAGAGAGACATCTACAAGATTTCACAACCTGTAACAGGAGCATGGCATCACATGCCTCAAAAGCAAACGCTAAGTGCTCTCATGCAAGTGTCTTGGCAGTGAAGAGGGTAAAGGAGAATACCAGTGTCATGTCAACACAGTGTTATGTTTACTTAGACATTTTGCTGAACATGTTATGGAATGAAAACAGATTAAACTTTGACTGTGTGCTTTCAGCTGTTGACACATTTTTCTTGTCTTTTCAGCTATCTCTTTCACTACATCTGCCATGACAGAATCATATACCTGTGTATCACTGATGATGTAAGTATTGGCTCAGATATCTATGGCTAATGGCCATCTGTAAATGCTCAAGGTAACAAGAAATGGTTTTGCAAGTGTAATGTCCCTCTGTTGTGTGATGTGCTGTTGTATTATACAGGATATGGAAGGATTTAATATTGGGAGGCACTTTTATTGATTTTTTTCATTTGTATTACTTAAATCTGAAAATCTGAATATAAATAAGAGCTTAGAAGAATATTTGAGCCACTTTGAAAAATTGACACATACAATGACACACATGCCAAATACATCTGCAACCACTGAAACTGCTGTTCGGACTAATTAGGACCAGAGAGGTAGGACCTGCAGGTTGTATGATGGGAGGGTTGGCCCCAAATTTTATTTTTTGACATTAAGAATCAGCAGATACAATGTTCACAAGGTCTTTTCATGAATATGGGATTATAATTGATATAACTCTTGTGTGCTAAAGGACTTTGAGAGGTCACGTGCATTCAGCTTCCTGAGTGAGGTCAAGAAGCGCTTCCAGACAACCTATGGGTCACGAGCACAAACGGCCCTGCCGTACGCCATGAATAGTGAGTTCTCATCCACACTGTCAGCTCAGATGGTGAGTATGACAAAAGCCTGAGTATATTTAGCAACATTTTCTTGTGAGGGCTTTGTGACTGCTGTTTTCTTCAAGTCCTACAGACATCTGTAGTCTGTAAAATGACTCAAATTTAAGCAGGAATTGAGCTTCTGCTGAGATACATGTGAACTTCTTTGCCCACACAGAGAGGGATGTTATGTGTTATTGTAGGTTGCAGATGCTTGCAAAAGGTGTCAGCTGGCACACCTCCCAAATCTCAACGTTGATAAAATGTTTTTTTCACGTTTGTTACACAGATGTAGTGGTTTGTTTACACTGTCACAGGGGTGAAATTGATTTCTGTTTCCTGATTTCTCCTACGTTTTCTTTACATTGCAATTTACTAAATGTGACACTGTCCCCTAGTGGACTTGTATGTTATACCCCCAATCTGTACAAGTATAAAGAAACATACGAACAACACCAGTGTGTTTGTTCACATACAGCTCAGAGAAGCATAATTCAACCTTTAGTGATGACAAATGACTCTTAGATCTAATTTTTCTGTCTGTTCTTTTCTATGTAGAAACATCACTCAGACCCACGGGGATCAGATCGTATTACTGAGACGCAGATGCAAGTGGATGATCTGAAAGGCATTATGGTCCGCAATATAGGTGAGCATCTAATCAGTTTCCCCATTGTTCAGTGATTCTTGATACACCTTTTTCATAAAGAGCTGTAAGATAATAAAGGAATTAAAGGTAGAGTCGGCGATTCTGATCCAATACACTTCACATCAAATTCAACAAATATCTCCTCATGGTCTGCTAGCTGTCTGTTCTGTGTGTGTCCTGTAAAAAAATCTGGTGTTCATACGCAGCACTGGCTTTGTAAATGGACATGTAAGCACAGTCGCTCAGAGTGAGCCACATAACACTACTCTGGCCAATCAGCAGCAGGGGGCGTTCATGCTCGTGCACAGGACAGGGAAGTCATCAGAGCAGCTGTCTGTGTGAGGACATGACAGTCTCCCATCTCCAGCACCCACTGAATGGTGGAGGAGGGCTGGCAAACAGGAGAGAGAGAGGCTGTGACCAATTCACATAGAAAGTGTTTTTGCATGGAACAGATAGGCTTCCGTTTTATTAAATGTATCAATCCACACTGAATTCAAGACTGACGGAGACCTCTACATTTTCAATGGTCCGAGTCTGTTTGTCGCATTTAGTGAAACATTATCTGAGCAGGCAGCTGTTTAAATCACGCAAATATCCTGCTGTATATGTGTTTTCAACTTATTAACCATATCAATAAATACAAACACTGACGATTTCTTCCCGTGGAGCCGATTTCTGCTGTTAGTCAGCCTGGTGAAGGCAGTTTGTCCAGCCTTTGTCCTCTCAGCTCCCCAGGAGCTGCAACTGACAGATGGCTGCTTCTGTGGACAGAGACGCAGGTTGAGCGAGAAGTGGGGAGGCTGCAGTGAGACAATTTTTTTTCCGCTTCTGATAATGTGTGAGATTAGCAGAAGTGACACTACAGCTGACGCATCGCTCTGGGTTTCACTATATCTCTCTTTTGGTCGTTGCCTTGGCAATGTGCATCCATGCATTTGGGGGACGGAGCTGCTCAAAGAGCATGAAGGGAGGGGTGTATTTGTTTGGGTGTTTGGTTCAAATAGCAACAATCTTTCTCCAGAATGACTGACTCTACCTTTGTGTCCTTGTGTCTTTTTAACAGACTTGGTCGCTCAGAGAGGAGAGAAGCTGGAGTTGTTGATTGACAAAACAGAAAATTTGGTTGATTCAGTGAGTTTATCATCCTATTTGTTTTCTGATGCATGATATTTGGCAGTATACAAGTTTATATTTTGATGATAATCTAGCAGGCTATTTATACACAGATATTGTCACTGATTTGACTTTCTCTCCGTCCTCCATTTAGTCGGTCACATTTAAGACCACAAGTCGTAACCTGGCACGTGCCATGTGTATGAAGAACCTGAAGCTGACTGTTGTCATTGTGCTGGTGTGTTTGGTGAGTACAGACTATAAGGGGAACTGGTGAGACACGATGTAATGTTTCCAATGTTTAACGAAGTATGGATGATTATTACTTTGACATTATCTCCGTTGAGAAAATGCCCTTAGTCTTGAAATCAGAATACCAATTTAAAAATGTTATTTGTTCCCCAAATTAACTTCCAATTGGCTGTTCATATCACACACAGTACATATTTAAGTTTATTTTACTTAGTAACATAAAATATTCCCCATGTTACTAAGATACAGTGGGGGAAATAAGTATTCAACACATCAACTTTTTTTTCATTCAACATATTTCCAGTGCAGCTATTCATATGAAATTAAGGCCAGACATTGGTAATTACTCAATAAGCAAATAAAATAATAACATTCCAATCAATAAAAAAAAGTTCTGTAAATTGTAATGACACAGGAAAAAAGTATTGAACACGCAGTAAGAAAAAACAGGTGAATCCATCAATTAGCTCTCTTATGTATGCTAATTAGAATCAGCTGGCTTAGTGCATGTGGCTATTAGTATTTCCACTCTTTTAAAAAGGGTTAGCCATCTGAATGCAACATGTGCTACCAAGCCGTCGGGCAAGAACTATCTCTTGATGGGTAGAGGCAAAGAGCTCTCCCAAGACCTTTGCAACAAGAGTGTTGAGCAACATAGGAACGGCACGGGTTACAGACTGATTTCTCAACTCCTAAATGTTCCCATAAGCACCGCTGGGGACATCAACCGCAAGTGGAAGAAGCATCGCGGAAGAACCATCAACCAGCCATGTATCGGGATATTCTTGAGAAGAATCTGTTGCCATCCACCAGGACAATGAAGATGAGACACGGGTGGACTTTCCAACAGGACAAAATCAAAACATACTGCAAAGGAGACTGTTAACTGGTTCCAGAGAAAGAAAATAAAGGTGTTGGACTGGCCCAGTCAATCACCTGACTTGAACCCAATAGAACATTAATGGAAGGAACTGAAGATAAAGATTCACCAGCGGGTCCCCCGGAGTCTTCAACATATGAAGACTGTCTCCTTAGAAGGATGGGCCCAAATCTCCCCTCGACATTGTGAGAGATTAGTTTCTTCATACAGGAAGCATCTTGAATCTGTCATTGCAAACAAAGGCTTCTCCACCAAGTATTTCAGTTAGCGTGTTCAATAGTTTTTTCCCGTGTCATTCAAATTTAATGCACTTAACTTTTTTTATTGATTGGAATGTTATGATTTATTTAGCTGTGTTGCCTTATTGAGTTAATACTAATGTCTGGTCTTAATTGCATGTGAATAGCTGCACTTGAAATATGTTTCCTGAAAAAAATGTTGACGTGTTGAATACTTATTTCCCCCACTGTATTCCTGCTTTGTTTTTCAGCCTCAATGAGGCTCAGCAGTCTTGTGTTAAGTTACTTAAAACACATGGCAGCGTTGATTTTCATAAGAGACTCTTCAGCATTGTTTGAGAGTGACTGGAGGAATTCCCCCAGTGTGTGTTTTTGTGACTCTTTTGCCCACTGTGTGTTTAATCAGACAGTTGTGTAGGAAGTGAACTTTGTCTCTCTGCTCTTTTCAGGTGGTCCTTTACATTATTGTCTCTGCTGCCTGCGGAGGCCTTACCTGGTCCAGCTGTGTCAAATGAGAGGAGAGTGGGGATTAAAGAGAGGGAGATGAAGGAAAAAGGAAGAGGGGGGAAAAGCGCCTGTTCAACTCTGCTTACCATTGGACACAAAAGGAAATACAACTTTCCTTGCTTTACTCCGCTAGCTTCAACATCCCTGGAAGACGCATGCTGCTCCTCCTCCTCCTGCCTCCTTCTTTTGCCTCCTCCTTGATAGTGTGCACATTGACTTGCCTTCAGGACAGGGAGTCCCACCTCATACCCACACTAATGGACAGCAGCCATGTGGCCTAAAACTGATGTGGAAGAATAATCTTGTCTTAAACTAGTCTGTTAAATTCATCCTGTCTCATGCACTTAGTGGCCTGATGTATCAGTTTGTAATACTGTTCTGCACCTATCTGTAATTAATCCATTCAGACTGATATCAGAATGAACCACAAAGATAGCAAAGATTACTTTGTTATTGTCCTGCTTTTCCTTTGATGTCAACAGAGACATATGGGACCTGCAAGTGCAGATCTACCAGTTAGGACTTCCACAATACAGTGTCAGGTTCTCTGTGAAATCACTGAATATTAATATTTTACAAAACCAATGCAGTATATAGTATGTCTCAAGGTACAAGTGTCTTTAACAAACCCTATTGGTGGGGTCTCTAGAATAACAAACAGATTTTGTGATTTCCGTTACATTTTATCACAAAGCACAGTAGTATCTTCTACAATGTAAGTTGTAAAATACAAGATATGATCATACAAATAAATATTGTAAATTTGATTGATATTACTAATTCAAAAGATGTAATGCTTGCCTGATTTTGGAGCAAATCCGTTACTCGTTCCTACCCTGAGGCTCTCCTGTCCCTTTTACCTCTCTTAGGATGTCCAGTGTGCCCATATGTTCTCTCTGTTAACACAATGCACTTTTTACATTGTACATACATTTGCTTCCCGGCATCATATGGTTTATAATCATGTAATTATTTAATTATTGTACATCCAGATTTGAAATAATAAAATCTGATGCTATCAAATGGTTGATCTCTACAGCAGGAAAACAAAAAAAGGCTTTTATGACAACTTCGTTTTTCTTTTGAAGAAAGGAGAGACTTTCAGTGTGATTATATTAACCTTTTAGGCACCTGTATAATGGATACAATTCAATCATTAATTGATTAAAGCGAGTTGTTTGTACTAAATGTTAGCTGTGGACGCCAACTCAGCACATTATGTCTCTCAGGAGTCAAAGTTCAAGCAAACAACACTGGTTCATCACCTCTGCAGGGAAATAAGAGCTGAACTCCAACATGACCAGTCTGCTCTTTTGATAAATAGATTTGATTAAGACACTGGCTCCGGAGGCTCTGAAAAAGTGAGGGAAACGACCAGGTGAACAACCGGAGCTCGTCAGCAGCGCGCGCGCTCCCGTTGGTGCTGCGCGCTCCTGTGACAGGTACATGATCTCAGTCTGGCGCTGTGTTGATTTTTCTTAGAGATTAATGTCAAATTACGTGCTTTGTTAAACCCTACTCTAAATCTTAATTGTTCGGCAGGTGGTAAGGCAGGCTATCTGTCTCCGACACACATTAACTACTTTAAATACTTGTGTAAGTTACTTGAGGTACCAAAAAGTTTTACTCCCTGTCAACAGAAATTAACGTTACCGCTAAACACTGCTGTTGTTTGTTTGATAGCAAACGTTAGCTGTGCTAATATTTTAGCTTGTTTGACTTTCGACCGTTGATACTGGTAAGACCTCATGTAACGTTAGCTAACTTCACTGGCAGTGATTCAAAACCACTTGCTAATGCTGAGGTATTTTAACATACTAACTCATTCCCTAATCTTTTAAAGAGTCTGTTGTTATTATCTGTATCGCTAGTTTAAACCATTTATGGACTTGAAAGAGCATTTTCCTTGCTATTTGTGGCTGCATCCTATGTTTACTCCTGGTCTAATTATACACTTTACTTGCCGCAGGAGGCCTCACACGGAGATAATCTGTCAATCAGGTGCAAGGGGCCATTTGTTTTGATCAGAAACGTGTGGTGCCAATGACCTCATGTGTTAGAGGAGCCAGGGAGGATTGAGACACCACAAATAAAACCAGCAGGATTCATTCAGGCTATTTTCTGTCTTCCTAAACTACACACCTTTAGGTGAGTGTGGACTCTCTTTTATCTGCTTGCAAAATGATTTGACTGTGTTCATTTTCAAATCAATTTCAGTATGTTTGTGGTATGAGTTGGACTGTATTAAGATGTGATTTTTTGTGAAACAGGGACACCTTATAAAACAATACTACAAAATACAACTCCACAAACACTGCCCTCAAAAATAACCATAGTACATATTTCAGTATTAATATTATGATATATTAATATTAAACACTTTAGATACATAATTCATGTTGTCCAACCCCCTGACGATGCCTATGCATCACAGTTTATTCTCTGATACATCTGACATGCTTGTTTTTCACTAGATGGCATAAGCCATCTGCTTTGTCTTGAGCGCCTTTTTTTAAATTTCTTCCAAGCCAGACTCAGTAATATTCTGCCTGTTGAAAGGACAGTGCCATACCATTGTAACCAGGCTCATTGGTGTGGTTTTGTTGCTCTGTGCTTTACAGAGGACGGCCTTGTCCCTGTGGTATGCTGGCTGGAATCCCCCAGCTTGACCTGCTGCCCCGCTGTAGTGTGGGGCAGCTCTGTGCTTGGGCGTCTGATGGCTATCCCTGCTACCCATAACAGCTCGCTGTGTGATATGTCCAGTCACCCATGCAAAGGCAAGAAAAGGCCATTCGGGGCTGTCTGCATGGTGCCTGAGGGGCTTCAGAAAGAGAGTGACATTGTGCTGTTGATCTCACCCTGAGTTTAAAATGTATTATGCAATTTGAAGGCAGAAAGTTGTATTGCATTTCCCTAAAATTGCACAGAGGTCATTTGTGAGACATATCGAACAAATTGACTTTTTTGTTTATTAATCTGAGCCAGATATAACATTCGAGCCGGCAGAATAGGGATGGGCTGCAGGGACTCTGCAATGACGTGCAGATATAAAATTACCTTCAGGTTCATAGAATTCAGGGTGTGTAATGTTTAGTTGGCACCGCTAAGGTTTTCACTCTGAATCTTGGACTGGAGAGTATAGCTCTTCTCTGATTACTGCTGCCAATGGACGCTTCTGCATTCATGTTAACAACCATACTTAAGTATGCTTAGATTACACAACTAAACTCTCTAAATTATACATTTTACAGGATATAAGACAAATTATCTTTCATTTTGTTAAACTTCTCATGTATATCATGTATACTCTGTACCATGATTTACATCTTGTCTCCAGTCAAGATTAGACTATATAGTTCCCAGGGTCAGGGGCTTTGTATAGATTAAGCAGAAATAGCATGGGTCTTAGGGGTCTTAGACTCTGGTGTCACACCACTGCTGTAGTGTTTGGATCAGGTGTCGGGCTGTTTGTGTACACCATGAGGCCGTGTCATCAGGCAGTGACGTTGTCAGTGGAGGACTTTGGGGAACTTATCAGCTATACCAACATTGTGATGTGTCTGGACATGTTGGAACAAGCAAGTTTCTATTCAAATTAGAGCTTAACAATTTTGGAAAAAATATCTAATTGTGATTATTTTGACTGATATTGCAATTGTGATATGATTTGCGATATTAGAGAGAGTGATCATTTTTATATAATTATTCTCATTTTCATTGAAAAACATATTAAAATGAGTCAATTATGATTTGTAGGCTGGAACATCTCTGCAGCACGATAGTATTTAATTTAAAATGGTATTTGACACACATCTCTCCTTTTAAAAAATATTACACCTCCTGTGATTTGAAAATTGCTGTATACCATATTGCGATTTTGATAAAAATTTGATTAATTGTTCAGCCCTAATTAAAATTCTGGTTAGTTTCTACCATTTTAAAACTGTCAAAGTGTGACATTCTCCTGCACCTAGGCCTCCCCTCATTCTGCTCCCCTTTTCACTTATCCTGTACTAAAAAGCCGCCTGATCCATTCCCTCATAAAAGAGGGACTTTCGCTGCTTAGCAACAGTGAATGCCAACTCAGCCTGGCAGGCCATGGCCACTCCCCCTGCACTGGGCTCGGCAGAGATAAGGTAACATGTTGATTTCTTCTTCCTTTTAAACTTGGGAGTGGAACTGAGTGCTGTCCTTAGTTGGACCTTGAGATACCTGCACTTGGGAGCCAAGTCATTGCTGATCCACTGCTGCAGTAGGCCTGCTGGACGAAGTCACATTACCTCATTGAGAGGGGAGGGGGGAAAAAAAGAGAAGCTAACACCAGTCAAGGGGGCACCCTCATTCACTCTGAACACGAGGAGATAGGAGTGGTGGGACGGGTGCTGTTGGTGTCTGGCTGAAACAGACTCGCACACTGCCTGCTCAGTCGGCTGGATTTAGTGCTTTGTAAGGAAAGTAGTAATGGGATTGTCTCTGAGAGGGTAAAATGAGCCGAGTGAACCTGCAAAAACTAAATGATCTCTGGAGGCATTTACTTCCTCGCTGCAAATGACTGAATGAAGAGGACAAGCATGGATGTAGTGAGTTCATACTAGTTGATCACTTTTTTGTGAAAGGTAATTGATGGTTCAAATTGTATTTTTACTTCATTTGTATTTCTCTCTGTTGGTTGGTTCAGTGTCCTGTGGCTTGAATCTCGTGGTTTTATTTTTCCATAAACATTGTCAGGTCATGGTTTGTGTCAGGTGTAGGCGCACTTTATATAACACACTAAACCCAGTGACATTTCTGAAGAGAGTAATCACTGCTCTGCAACGTTATTTTATGTGGGAATATACTGCATTGGCCTTGGAGGGGCAGTTCCTGCCAAGGTTCAGTGTGCACAGTAGTTAGCCAAGTCAATATATTTTATTTGACTGTACAGATCACATTGCACAATACAGTAAGGTGTGATGTCTCTCTCCCTGTTAAACAAACATACAGTAATAATCATCCAGATTTGGACTGTTGGCCATGTTGACAGAAGCAGAGCTGATTTTATATATCTAGTCAGTAGTGTCAAAAGTAAGGCTGATTTTAATCTTAACATCTGATAACTATTGTAGCATATTTCTATTTTCAAAATGCCAGTCTTGATATTTATAAATGTTATGTGTCAGGAAACAAAATGTTTGTTGCTTCAAGGAAGTTTTGTTTGAAATTTATCAAACATAGTTATTTTTTATAATAGACGCATTGATTCTAATTTCTCTATTGCAGTGTCTTTGTTTTAAGGAAAACTCAATACGTTTGAGTTGACAAATACAGAACATGTCATTTGTAGGTTTTGTTGAAAATTCTGATGGAGTCAAAGTGCTTTTAAAAATAGTTTGTGAAGGTGCCTGATAATTTGGCTATAAGGGGGAAAGAAATCTGTGAAGGTAATAAGAGTTTTGTGTGGCTCAGACCCGCAGCTGGCTTTAGTGTTGTCAGGTCTTTAGTGACTACAGGTGTCTTTGACTCTTAAACTGTTATGTCACATCACTCACTTTATTATTTTGTCACCCAAACCATTCAACTGCTGGATTATAATGCTACAAAAGAAACTTCTATTTCAACATTAGAACACACAGACAAGCCAAAGGCAAGCAGGCAGCCACCAAAGACTGGAAACATGTAATATTTTTAAGGTGGAGTGCTCTGACAACCGAGAGAAACCCTGCAGCTCTTTCTTTCATAAAGTTATATGTTTCCTGCTATTTGTTATAGCCTCACTGATCCCGCCCTTCCTTCAAAACTGCAGCAGACTAACTTTGCTCCTGACAGTCCAGATTCATAATGGTTTCTGGTTCACTGTTTCAGTGTGGTTACACCTGGGGCAGATGGAGCAGATGGAGTTTACCTCAAGTGTTGAATTTTCTTAGATGCACCGAGTTGTCTTGAGTCTGCATACTGGAACATTTACAGTTGGTTGGTGACTTGATATCTTACTGGTCTGGTGGTGCGCACCACAATGGTGCTTTTGTTGTAGTGTCTGGCAGGCTAAGCAGTCCAGTCAGCTTGAATAAACACAACAATACACAACAAAGCAGTTAAAATTGCCATCCGCGTCTCATTTCAGAGTAGAAATATGGCTCCATGTTTGGATCGTAACTGCTGGTCCATCCTCACATTTAAGCTTTTATGAAACAATGTTTCAGTAGGGACAGCAACAACAATAGTGGTGGTGATGTTTTCTACTCACTCACTGAAAGTGTGCCATAAGAAATAGTAGCCTGTTTAAACTTCACAGGTGGCTTGAAATATGATGCTGTGTCTGGTAAAACACATTTAAAAAGGGTATAAATACTTGATAGATACTAACATGATATTCAACAGTCTATCTAAACATCTTGCACCACATAACACAACTAGGAGATGATTTAGACAGACTTGCACTACAGTATTCCTTAAGCATGATCCTAATGGCTTTTGCATTTTTCATTGAACTAAGTCATAAATAATTTGAGTATCCAGCTACTGTTACAATGGTCAGTGGGTACACCTTTTTAGAGCCCTAAGCATAATTTTACACCCCCTACCCCTCCCTTATCATTGGTGGAAATGTACTTTTTATTTAAGTGATACTGACAGGTAATAGTGAGATCAGTTAATACAATTTAATTAAGCTTAATTAAACTCTAAATTTTGTTTTGCATGATTACTCCAAGAAATAAACATTTACCAGGACTATTTCCCCAAATAATTTACCCAGTGTTCTTTAAAAAAAGTCACATTAGGGTGTTCTTGCTAACGTCTGTGAAATTACAGATATGTCAACATAGATTGTGTTGAAAAATGGTTATAATAGTTTAACCCTTTCCTCCTCTTCACAGATATTGATGCCTGATCAACCAATTTGATGGATTACAGTGCTGCTAACTGATTGTGAGTTTATTTACAACTACAGAAAAAGGCAAAATCCTGTCAAAATTCTAAAATGTCTAATAAGACATTTAACATGTCTACTGAGAACCACATTGAGACCACAGTTCCTCTGCCGCACAGAGGCCTAGAGCTGGGCCTCTGTCCTGTCTCTCCTGAAAGTCAGTACAGCGACTCGTCCCTGAGCCCATCACCTGATTCCCCCAGTAGTATTTCCATCCTGAGTGAGAGAGAAACCAGCAGCTCCCCTGATATTAACATGCTGGAGTTCTGCCTCAACGAAGGTTCTCCTGTGGATAACTCTTGCAACACCACCTTACTACAGGATAATGTATTGTGTGGTGTAAGCATGAACCTGAACCAAACTTTTATTACCACACCTGTTAATGACAGTGTAAATTTCTGGAATGAAAACTTGAGCCTGGTGAGCAGTCAAGACACCACATCAGAGAAGTACCAGACTTTTAGTAAAAACACAGAGTGTGGAAGTCGCAGCGTAGTGACATCTCCAGACTCTGCTGGGAGGGACAGCCAACTGAGTTCATGTGAGACATCTCGTAGAGGATCCACTGAGAATGACTGCTGCTCCATAAGCTCTGGGCAAGTGGTGATGAGGAGCAACAGTTTTTGTCTGGCAGACCAGTCACTCTTGGTATTCTCTTCCCTGGACGAGTCATCCATCTCTCCAGCCGCAGGACATCCAGCATTACCTGCTGAATCTAACCTCTTGTCACCCACTCTGCCAGATTTGTGTGAAAATTCCACAGAAAGAGTTATCGAGGAGAACCCAGGCCATCCGTGTCTTGGCATGACTTTTATTCAGGCAGAAAATTGGGGGCTACCCCCTGAGGAAAATGATGCGGAAACATCCAACTTTGTTGTAGCACTGCCAAGTGAGAATGAAGCGGGTCTGCTGATGACCTTTGTTTGTGAAACATCTATCTGTGAATCATCATCAACTGATGGTGGAAAAGAGGTGCAATTTGCTAGTGCTGAAGGCAAGACCTTTGTGTCCACTCTGTCAGCTATGCAAGACACTGATAAGGATATTCATACTTCCACACCAATACAAAACATTGGGAACAAGATACCCGACCTCTTCTCCTTATCAGAGTCCCCCTGCATTGGAAATACAAGCAGCCCAGGACTCCACCCTGCTAAACAGCAGCAAACCTCTGTCACTCCTAAACAACGTTTGGTTGCAGGACTGTCTCCTTCAGCCAGTAAAGGGAAGAGAATGGAAATTAAGAAGTTTCCCAAGTCAGACTTCAGCAATGTAAAATCTAAAGTTGTGACAAGAACTGTGCATCAAATGGCTTCACAGCACAAACCATCACAAGGTAACGTGCACAGCAAACACACTGAAACACAGAAAGGAGCAAATGTCAGGATCAGTCCTGCTAAGGTGAAGAGTAGCACTGCAGCTGTTTCTGCCAACTCTAAAATAGTCAGTGATGCTCAGAGAGGAATGAGTACAGGGGCTGCTTACTTGTGCAAGACAGTGATACAGTCATCTGGCCATACTGCTGGAGATGAACAGGACAAGAGTAGAGCATCCTCACCTCATGGCCCTTCAGCTGCAAATTCACAGGCTGTCCGATGCAGTAACACCAGCTCTAAAACAGAGCAGGCAGCCTCAAGCCAAGTAGTACAGCATGCTGGCAACGAGACCTTCTGCTTTTCATCTTTAGAAAAATCCCCCGATAGAGGTGGCCAAACAGATCCCAAACCGACTCCAAAGAAGGGCGTGTCAAACAAAATTGAGGTCAGGTCAGGCTCAGCTTTAGGTCAGGACAAGACATCTGGGCTCAAGACACGGCCTCGCTGCTCATCGGAGAGTTTGTCATCATCATCAAGACCACTCAAGGAGCAGAGAACAACTCTAAGATCCTCAACTAGTTTTACCATTCCCAAAGATGACATCCACCAGAGCCAGACCAAACCAGGGAACTTGAACTGCTCTCCTCAGAATAAACGGGACATACGGGCAAAGGCCACAAAGGGACTTGCTGAAAACTCTAGTAGAGAGGTTAAGAAGATCAGCCTGGTGGTGAGTATGAACATTAAAAATTCAGCAACAGTTCATCTCTTATTTTCAGGTAGGGTTAATATTCACGTTCTGCTTTCTGCTCTCTTTGCAGGTAGAGTCCAGCAAAGCAAAAGCACCAGGAGCCTCATGGGATGAGAGTAAGAGCAGGTTTCGAATACAGCCATCCCCTAGACGAACAAGACAGCCTCTTTCACAGCTTCCAGCTGCCAGTCCCAGACCAGCTACTCTGTCAACCAGGCAGAGGCAAGCGACTTTGGGGAGGGATGAATGCAGGATCTCCAGAGCTGCAGGCACACCACAAGCCAAGCAGAAGAGCACTGCAGGTGGGCCTAATAATCTTTTTTGACAGTGTTGAATACACACCATGTTCTGGGTGTATATCAAGTTAAACTCAGCTGATGATAACATTAAGGGGGACTTAAGAAAAGCTATCTCCGCCAGGCTTAAGCCTGGAGGGGATCATGTATTTGGTCATGTGTGTCTGTGTGTCCATGTGTGTATCTGTCCGCAGCTAATTTTGCATACCACCGGACCCATTAGCCTAATATTTTTTGTACACATTTATGACTGTATGCTCAAGAACCTCTCCTCTCCTATTTCATAGCATCATTGTCTGCTGACTCCTCACTCCTCTTAACAGGCCGGTACAGGCCACATGTGATCATCAACTGCTTCAGTTCTAGGAACAAGCAATTATGCTTTGTTTCCACGTTAGATCAATCTGTGCCAAATATCGGTACCTTGAGGGTGGGTTGTGTTGTGAGTTCAAATAAATATTGATAAGATTCCTCATGAGCAAAGACTTTCACCTTCTCAGCAGTCCTCTCCATTTTATGATGTGCTTTATGACATGATAAAAGGCATTTCTGGCATTTAAAAACACTGTTTACCTAGTCTTTTGCAGGCCACATTTTGGCCCTTGTCATAGCTCAAAAACTGACATCCATAGAAGAGTTTGGTATAATTTTATACCCGAAATCTTATGATCCACTAAAGTTAGGCACGATACGAGATGAATAAATCCCTGTTTTTGTTATCTTCACTGCCATCTTGACTGTACATACCTGGTGGAGATCTGCACTCTTCTGAGTGCACTCTCCTCGTTCATCATTTATTTCATGAAGGGCAAAGTTGACCTGTAAATGTCTGTAAATAAGCTTTTACAGTAGGTCACAATCAATACACTCATAACTGTATGACATGCCTTTGAACAAGCAGAGAGCTGATGATTTCCTAACTATTTCCTGTGTTGTGTAAACAGACAGAATTGTGCAATAGTTCAGCTTAACTCTGTGTGTAATGGAAACAAACACAGAAGAGAAGTTGACTCAAACTGTACTTTAGGGATCATTTGGGATTGACGGCAGGACTACGTGGTTTGAGGGAGTGTTTTGTACTTTCTGTAGCTGATAGCTGCAAATCATTCTAACCAACAGTCATGTTATTGTAAAACATTGATTTATACTGAAAAGGTGAAAAATGGCAGATACAAATAACTGATGTTAAACATTTTCAATAAGTTTCATTTGCATAATGACATGCCGTTATACAGTGGAATTATTCAGGCTGTAGTTTGGCAGACTCTCCATCAGAGGGTGACATGGAGACAGTTCCTCTGTTGGGTCTACGCTCTTCCTCCTGTTCAGCTCAACCATGTTCCACAGTGTTGGGTACAGATGTCACCTCCGGTTCTTAGGGATAAACAACCTACTCCCTTCGCCCTACTGCTCTTCATATTAAGAGGAGTACTGGGGAAGGAAGGGGACTCTTCCTCTGATGGGAAGCCATCTGTATGAGTGAAAAAACAGGGGAAGGAAAGGGAGGTTTTGAGCTCACCAATACTATTAAAGTGAGAACATAGTGTTTGAAACCAGCTCCCTGAGCACAGTAAAAACAAAAGCAGTAACATTGTCATGCTCAGACTACAGGCACACTCCAGAGGGATACTTTATTCTGCTTAAACTGCAAGATTTTGTTAATCAAATTTGACATGTTTTCTGTAGTGAGAAAGATAGGTAAGTTTTGTATGATTTCTATATTAAACATGACTGTTTAAAAAAGCACAAAGTAGGTAAGCTTTACAGTGTTTTATTGCACTGTTTTCTCTGTTTTTTAAGTTTGTTTGTTTTGTAGTTTTTAAATTTTTACTAGTTTTGCTCTTGGAAAAAATGTCTCAATAAAATATCCCATGAAAAGGACTCATTATACTACCATTATAAGAAAATGATTGGCCGGTTTATCAGACCTCGTGTAACAATGAGATGAGTATTACACACTCAAGGTCAGTCTGTGTACTTGTCCTTTTATAAATAGGTTCATGCTGCTCATCTTCAATGTTAATTTCTGCTTCATTGCATACTAGGCAGTCATAGGGCTCAGGCAGCAGGAGAGTTGTCCCTTGGAACTGCTTCAACAGCAAATATTAAGCCCCAGCTGAATGGATCCCGACCTCCGCAGACTCCCACTCGCCCCTCTCTTATGGGCCCTCCCCCAACTTCTGCTTCTAGACTACCACGCAAGACCCTGGGGCCATCCAGGAGCCTTCCTGGGACCAGTGTTCACAATGAGCAGAGTGAAGGTGCTGTGAGTACACAAGGTGAGCCAAATGAGGATTTACATCATTTTTGATTTTCAGTGCATATTTCAGTGCATATTTCAGTGTAAAATCAGTTTGATGCAGGTTGTTTTCCAGGGTCAGGCCATGGTTTTTATTTTGCTTTTTAAGGACACATCTGGGCATGGAGGGGAGGGGCTTCTGCTCTAAATAGTGACCCACTTCAGAGCTGGGCTTCGATGGAAATCTCCCCCTGGGCAAATCTTTGTCAGATTTAATACCTCCACATCTGCCAAGATACAGAAGCTTGGCCTCTGAAAAACAAATGTGCCATTTTTTAAATTTCTGTATTTTAAACCCCCTCTGAAATCATCCAAATCTCTCATAAAAATCAGAATGAATGAGCTGAACTCCAACAAATCATCAGTGTTGCTGCTGAGCTTTGAATGGTTCTGATGAGAACTTTGTAATGTTATTCATCTTCTGACCGGTGTATTGTGTTAAAGGGAAGGAGCTCTTTTCCTCTCAGCATCTTCAACAGCATGCAGGTCTGTGATTGGCTGAGAGGACCTATTTTCCAAACTGGGGACCCCCCCTTGTGTGGTTGTCACGGCAACGGGTTCTGTTCCAGTCTAGTTCACACACAGGGTTGCCTGAGTTTTAGCAGGCAGACATATATTACAACTGATGTCGTGTGAGGTGGATAAAAGGAGCAATATCCCCATTTTCTTTTCTTTTGTTAAAAACCAATGGCTGGTTACACAGGACTTCGAAGCTGCACTTGGACTGAATTTCCAGCTCATGTTTTCACCAACTCGTCTTTAATGGCACAAGGCAGTGTAGGATCTAACTGTGATCTCACCCTCTTGACGTGCCTGCTCATTGGATCCTATCGCTTTTGTATCATCCCTTTGTTGGCTGCATTTAATGGGAAAGATAGAAAGCTTTGGAGAAGTAAGTGAGACTGGAAGTTGAATCAAAACTTGGGTATCCACGGTGAAGCGGTTAATTAAAAAAGTCTGTATATTCTAATCAGCTCAATGCAGAGGACATACAGAGCTACATTTTGCTACAGTCATTTTTGTTATGATGGTCAGATTAACACCTTTGTTTATCTCATTCATGTTGTTAATTTTTTTTTGCATTATTAAAATAGCAAAGGATACTCCTATAGTAGAATAAGCTTTTTGTTACTATACTTCCACCATAGCTCAACAGGAAATCACTGTCTGAGGAAACTCAAAGTGGGAATTTTATACTAAAAGACTAACTTTGGAAGATATCCACTGAGTTAGACTAACTCAGATGTCTGAAGCCTCATATTAGGTTCAGATAAACTTTTAAATACATTTTTGCACAAAATGAGCACTGTGGATTTTGTCCTCCATCACTTCCATTGAAAGCGCATTATGAGGGATCTTTAAATTGTCAGTATGAGGAAAGATTACAGCAAGGAAAACATCTTTCAGTGTTCACGCTGGCACCTGACTATTGTTTTAAAACAGACTTGAGAAATTGTGAATCTGACCTTTTTTAAAGGGTAGGTTCACAAGGCTAGATTTTGTCCCCATTGAAAGGGCATTATGAAGGGATCTTTTAATGGTCAGTATGAACAGGAGGAACGATTATGGCAAGAAAAACCTGTTTCAATGTTCATATGGGCACCTGACTGTTGTTTTAAGAGAGAGTTGAAAAACTGTGAACCCGTCCTTTAACATGACCTTCTTTCAAGTGGTGACCGACTACATGAGATCAGTAGTAACGACAGCAGTATTGTATTGAAAGCAGAGGTATCGAAACGCCCAGTGAATTTCAAGTGCAGTTACAAAAACACATACTATCTTCTAAATTTTGTGGCATACTTTAAAGTTTTTTACCCAGCACTTCTTTACTTGTCCAACAGTTGCTGGAGGAGCTGCACAGAAAACAACTCCATTCAAAACTACTGTACTGAAAGCAAAATTCATCACAACCTCAGGGAAAAACACCGGACCAAGTGAGATCACACCTCTACACACACAAACACACTCACACTCTGTGTCTACATTTCAAACTTGATTTTTTGTTTATCTTGTTTCCCTGTACAAGGATGCCCTCTCATTTTATGATTGTTTGTCATTCAACCTGCTTTTGATCAAATTTCCCTTTGCAAACCCCCATTTGTAGAGTAAATATGAATGAGATCACACTGATTTTTGCATCTTAAACAAATCCTCACACTATGATAGGGAAATGTCCCTAACTTGAGTCGAAAGTGATTAAACCCTCCCAGAACACTCAACCACAAAATAAGCTATTGTCACTTCCTAATGATGCTTATATTGTGTGTTAACCACATGTGATTAGGCCTGCTGGATCTTGATTGAATTAAATGACTTTATCTATGTAGGCCAGTTGAACAGTATCTTTGATCGGCCCCTCTGATTTGCTTCTAACTTAAAAGCTGTCTGCAGTTCAACAGCTGTGGTCAGTTGCCAGTGTTCCTGCCACAACATGGGCCAGATTAACTCCATCTTCTTGTCTCATCTGGCTCTTCTGCTTGTAACATCTTTGCCCACAGCGTGCAAGCCTGCTGCTTCTACCAGCAAAGGATCTTCGAATTCTACAGTCAGTCCCCTGAAAAGGACGGCTTCTGCAAGACTTGTTCGTCTAACTTCGAGTGGACCTGGTAAGAGCTTTCTCTCTTTCCATTGATAACTGAACTGTTGATAAATTCACGTTAATCTGCTGAAAGTGGAAAGCTTCTCTGTGCTCACCTGAAGGGGTTTAAGGGGTATATTTATGAACATGATTTGTTACATCACATCTAGTTTGGAACCAATTATGGTTCAGTATGCAACTTACAAAAATGTGCAATGGAAACTTGAAGCCTCCAGTGCACAAACACTGAAAATGAACTTCACAGTATAGCAGAAGACGTCTTGAATCCAGCAGTTAAAATTTTGAGATTTAAAATATTTGCATATTAATAGACTCTGTATTTTTCATTGAGGGAGAAGGAATAGATGTAATTTTAAGGATTTTTAAGAAGGTAATTGGACACAAATTATTAGTCATAGCAGAGTATTTTTTTTGTCTTCAAACATGTCCAGAGGGGATTTTTAAGTAAAGTTGGATGTAGACCAGCAGGCTCAAATTCTTGTATCTGTGGTGTTATCAGTGACGAGTGTTTTTCAGCCTCTTTCACATGTGTTTCCTGTAAAAATAATTATAATAGTTGACCTCTGTTTTATTGGCCTGTGTTGCTTTCTGCTGCTCACACATAATGCTTGATGCTTGGGCTCTTTGTGTCTTCCTGTCCGTTACAGTATCATTACAGTCCCATCGAGTTTACAGTTTCGTGGAATCTAGATGAAGAATATTACAGCCAGCACATTGTTTTGAGTTGTGGATTAAAAATGTTTCACAGACATAGCTGAGGACAGAGAGTTGTGTCAGCCAGGCTGTTTTTTTTTTTCAGCTCAGTACATCACACAAAACCTTGCCAAGAGCAGTCTGTCATCTCCTGCCATCCCACTGCTGGTGACACATGGGCAAAGGGAGTAAAGGAGAGGAAGTGTGGGTGATATTCCCATTGGCTGCAGTAGTGCCATTCACTCCTCCCACTCCTCTCTCTCCCACCCCACCCCCTCTCCTCTCGTCCTAGCATCCTGGCTCTGCTACAGCACCGCCATCATCATGCTTGGAGATGCTGTTTTGCTTAGCTGTGAGAGATTCATGTGTTTGGTGAATGGCTGAAGCCTGGCTTTACCAAGAGGATTAAAGGATTTTTTTTTTACTTTTATTCCTGCCCCTATCACATCTATCAGGCTGTGCCACAAAATACTGGCCAGCCTTTAACCCAGTCTCTATCTTTGAGTTGGGAGACCTGCCATGCTAAACTGGGCGCCTTCACTTTTTTCAAGGCTGTCTCAGCAGTATAACTGTTACTGTTTTTTATTGATGTACTTACTTTCTGCCAGTTCATTTCACCTGAGGCACGATACACTGAGACACACTATGGCGTGTGGTTCATAGCTAGAGTCAAGCCTCTACCTTTGGACACTGTTTTTTTTTTTTTTTTCTTTCTTTCTTTTTTTAGTAATTGTTGGCTATAAACATTGGCCGTCTTGCTAGGTTTTTGAGAGATGTTATGGTCTCCGAAGCTCTCCCTGTCGAACATCCACGTGCGTCTGACAGCCAAAGGTTTACTCCGAAACATTCAGCTGCTGTCAGGATGCAGGAAAAACACTGTGGTTTTCCAAGCAGGTCTGTCAGTTATTTCAGTGTTAAATATTTCTAATGACATTGTTTTTGGGTCTTTGTGCTATAATATTGAAGAACAGCCTGTCCGTGTTTGCCATATAGACCTGTGCTGTTACCGTAGCTGTTTCTATTTTTAGTATAGTTATTTACTAGGCGGTGAGCAGGAGGTTCATCTTTCTTTTACCTACCTTGGTCACCAAAATGTGTTACCCTGCGTAGAAGTATTTTAGGATACAAATCTTGAATTCAGAAACTGTTTTATTTAAGCAAACATCAGAATTGTTTGTTTCAAACTCGTATTGACATTTCAGAATGGCTTACGTGTGTTTTGAGGCCACCTTTTGTATTTGACTGTGTGTCAAAATACACTTCATCTTGCTTATTGGGGGAGGCAGGACTCCTGTTTCACCCTGAGATGACCCAAGCTTATTTTAGTCCTTGGTCTCTATGTTAAGCCATGAGAACCTTGTTGTGATTGTTGAACAGTACTGTTGGAATACAGAATCTTCAAGTAGTTCCCATGACATTCACAGCATTACTCTCCTGTTTTTGAAAGGTTTTGGTTAAATATGGTAACTTAATTTTACAGTCTCAAATATTTTTATAATCATCAGAATGGGGTTATCTCTTGTTTAAATAAAGGAAAGCATCGTTAATTTAGTTCCAAAAATAATAGACACCCATGCATCAGTTAGTTACAAGACTTATTTATTGTAGATAAGTAGTCCAGTGAATGCTACACTGAGAATTATTGTCTGGTATTGTGTCAACAAAGCACTTAACAAGTGCCTGATTGTGATGTGTCTCATCACCCATCATGCTTTGTGCTATGGCGTGATATCTCCTTACACCAGCAGAGCTGTGTGTCAAGATCACTCAGTACTTGATGTGAAGTGTACTCGCTGCGTTGGTACAAAATAATCTTTGAACCTTGGAGGAAGTCTAAATGAATACTGCTGCTGCAGTTTTGGACAGAACACACTGTGTGTCTACGTACTGTAACTCTGTTCGGACAGTTTGATCAAAAAAGCTGCTGGTTGTCTGTTGCCATGGAACAGCAGTCAAATGGAGAGAGAGCTTACGTTCTTATGTAAAGGGAAATTAATTTGGAAAATGCAGATTTTTGTTTATAGAACACAAAAGCCAAATTACAGTTAAAAATGAGATAATAAATCCAGTTGTTTCCTTATGTCTGATATGTCCATATTATTACTCTGGCAGCCCTCACAAATACAGCAAATGCAGGATCCTCTTTATTAGCCTGATTATCAGACTGAGTTGCCATTTTGTCTCATTCACTAATTTATTTTAATTATTTTAATCACTGCAAAAGTCTTAGATATGGGCAATGATTCAGAGGTCTGCACTAGTCTACCTCTTGGACAATTTTGAATTATTTAAATAGGTGAAAGCATGAATTTTTAAAGTTCAGCAGAAATCTGTTGCATAATTTCCACCTCTGGACTTGGCTACAAGCACACAAGAAGAGCTGGGGAAAAACACACACAGGAATATCTCTTCCTGCCAGTTCCTCTTTATTTGGACATGCTAAAGAGGCATCAGTGAACAGAGCCATGATGCCAAAATGTTGTCCTTTAAAGGCATGCAAAGAGCAATAAACACATTTTGCTTCAAGTTTTAAAAAAAAGAAATTTATGAAAATTAAGAAAAACACACTACTTACTAAAACCTTCTAAACAAAATACTAGAATGTTTTTACTACATCACACAAGCAAATTTGATACTCCCACAGTGTGTTAAACCTCCACTCTGTTGTGGAGCTGGGCTTCATGCTGTATGCAGGCATGTTTGTGGTTATGGCATGATGGCTGTGATACAACTTGAGATGGTGTCTCTTAGTGCCCTTTGCACAACCAGCAGAGGGCATCCAAATTCAAAGAAACCCTCTTAACATTTAGTGAACTGCAGCATCATCAAAACTATTGAAAGCTGAGCAGCACAGCTCAACTGTGTGTTTGGATCTGTAAGAAAAAGGTTTTCTAATGTTTTCGCACGTTATATTGTAGGCACAACACTGTTATAGTCAAAGCTTGAGAACACACATATATCTAATTAATAAACTTCAGCAAATGAAAGCATTAGAGATGACAAATTCTTACTTAAATGGTATAGTAAATAGTATGTCTTGTTTTGTCAGTTGTACTGTCCATCCAGGTGCAGTATAATATTGTTTGTCTTAAAGGCTGTGCCCCTCTTTCATGCTTACCTTGGCTGTGAAACACAGAAAGGCCACTAGAAACTAGCTTTGAGGTGAACTGCACATCCGGTTACAAAGCTGTGTAAACTCAAGTCAGCCTGTGCAAAAATGCAGCATATAATAATTCAGATGTGTTGGATTTCGATTTTTATTATCGTGTTCTCAAGTAAAAAGTGCTAATTTTACTGCCTTGATTCCACAGTTTGGTCTTTCAGTTGGTGTCCTTGTAGTCTGTCACATCAATGTTGGGGCGGCAGTGGCTCAGAGGTAGAGCAGGTTGTCCACTAATCGGAAGATCAGTGGTTGTATCCCCATCCCCACATGTCCAAGTGTCGTTGGGCAACCCAAATTGCCCCCAAAGGCAACTTGCCATCGATGTGTGTGAATGAGCATTAGAAGCTCCTTCTGGTGAGCAGGTTGTCACCTTGCATGGCAGCCTCTGCCATGAATTGGTGAATGTTGACATGTATTGTAAAGCACTTTGAGTGGTCGGAAGACTAGAAAGGCGCTATATAAATGCAGTCCATTTACCATTTTCCTGCCCGTCCTGAAGTGTCTCAGCAGTATTATGTTGCTGTGATCCAGAGAGCTGTACACTCAGCAGCTCCAGGATCAGCTATCTACAGCGGACAGGAAGACACTTCCTCCTCTTTGATTAAATATCATCTCTTCACTTGTAGAAACTATGGAGTCTTATTTTGAAAATATCCAAGTAGATGTTGCATTATTTTACTCAGAAAGACATCTGTACCCCAGAGTTACATGCAGGAGTTAATCTGGTATGTTATGATGTTCTCAGATGATACTCTGCTTAGTATGTCTAAATTTAACTTGAATATGCTCCAGGTTTTTTATGGTCCATAAAGGACATGAATATGAACACTTCATGGGCTGAAGGGATGCCTGCAAAGTATGAAGACAGCACACACTTTGCTACATTCAACTACTGCAGCTTTAAAGTGGACTTATCTTCAGGTTTTACTAGTATGATTATTTTTTTATATATATATTTATATTTTTTGCTTATTCATCTTCATTAGTTGTAGCTGCTGTCATTAAAAACATAGCATGTGAGTGCTTTAGATGACAATGTGAGTACAGCAGACAGCGCTGAGTATTCCCAAAGGCCACAAACTCACATGTGGTACAGTATATTCCACTAATTAAAGCTGGTATTCCTGATATGTCTCAGGCTATCTCCATTGCCATGTTACACTCACTACAAAGTCTCCTCATAGAGAAACTGTTCTTCTCGAAACATGTTTTCCACATGTCCAATATCAAAAATAATTTTTATTATAAAGTTGTTGTCTGTGATAATGAGTTTGGCTTTTTCTATTCTGACATCTTGTGTTGTGAATGGCAGAGTAAACAAAGTGCGCTTCATTAGTGGGATTGATGGCTGTTATACAGGGGTGATGTATTTATAAAGCTGATGTAAATCAGAACTACACAGCCTTGTTAAAACAGGCTGTCCGTGGTGACCAATGTCTACAGAGCACTAGATTGAATTAGGATATGGAAAACTAATTGCATTCAGAGGATCCATTTTTGTGTCTGGGCTGTCTGTGGAGCAGCACTGGGAATCATCAGTGTAGCTGATTGGATAGACCAGTTGTGGACTGCAGAACCAGCCAGGGCTTTGACACCGGAGCTTTCTGCATCTATGTCACTGATGGGAGTTGTATGGGGTGGGTGGTGCTGCTGTCAGACCAACTGCAGCGGTGATGGAAGGTGGAATGATGATGATCAACGTTGTCACGATGCTCAACACATGTTCTTTCACAGTGGACAAGAACAAACCCAAGACCAGCTCCTCCCAGCAACAACATCAGCAGCAAGTATCACAAAACCAGAGTAACGGACCTCCAGATGTGGTACCAGCGGGAGTCGCGGAGAGTGAAAGAAAGGACCAGAGCATCCAGCAGCTCAGGGGACTCCTCGCAGCCAGTAACCGCGGATTTGAGGCAGTCGCCGTCGTCTTGCAGCATGCTCTGGCTGAGGTATGAAAATTTCATTTATGATGGGAATTTTTTTCATTTTTTATTTTATATTTAAACAACATGAAGACGTTAAACTATTGTCCTTGCAAGTTTTCTAACACATATCAGAAAGAGAGGAAATAATGAAACATTGCAACACACATTACTTCACTTTGCAGCTCTGTTGTCCACTTTATTCAGAGAAGAATATAGAAACCTCTTTCAATAACAAAGACTTATTGCTGTCAGTGATCAGACTTCTGGATATATGACTTTTGGCCTCATTCAGGCATTTTGTGTATTGAACCAAACAATAATTTGTGGTGTTCACTTTATAATACGGCTGGAAATCAAAGTCTGATTGACAGCACAATATTATCACAATATGTTGCCCAGTATAATGAAGGCATCATAATAAAGATAATTCCTCAGCTCGCGGTACACATCTGTATATCAGACAAACCTATAAGACACCACAATAGCTGTCTGACTACAGATGTAACCATATGCAATTCATAAAATTGAAATGCATTGTTTTACATAATTTTATAGAAAACTAATATTTAGCAGTTTGCAAGAAAGTACTTAGTCTTGCTTTTAACATGCACATTTAACAGTTATACTCTGCAAACACATTCAAATGTAGTAAATGAGTAGAAGAAGGATACTCTTTATCTACAAATTTTTGGTTCAGCACACATAAAGTCTTGAATTTATCTTACAATGGATTATAACTACAAGTGTGGCGACATCAAGTTGATGCATGTACAAGGGAAACCAAGTGGCATTTCTATTTACAGCAACAGCATGGCAAGTGATTGTAATGCTATGAGGGGTTACGCACGCAGTTGTACTTGGAAGTTGTCCAACACTAAACAGTCCTGTTGTTGTCATCCACTGAACAAGGAGATATTCTGCTTAGTTTGAATTCATTTTCACCGCTGCAGTTTTGGACAATTTAGTCAAACAGCATGCTGGATCCCATAAACATAACAGGCATTGTGATTAGCATTTCCAGAAACATGTCTTGTGAAAATGTTTTAACAGAGTTGCAGAAGTGATTGTGGCTACTATCTGAAAGCTCACCACATATCTTTCAGTTGTACTGAGGTGAACTTCATAGACTCCTATGTTATTCAGGTAGACAATCATGACTCTGAGCGCTTTTTAAATATGGATGTTTAAGCTTGCTGTTTGTTTTGGATCTGTTTTAAGAGCAGTGCCATGTGATTGGTTTCCAGGAACTGGATGCCCCAAGGGATTATTCTTCCCACAGTGCATTTCAAACAGGCTTATCCTATCAGCTACCCTCTGCTCGACCTCAACCATCGTACTCCCTCATTTAGTTGTGGTCAAAGCAAAATTAGGATGTGGTGCTTGGACTCTAAGTATCTTTACATCAGAAGGCCTACTGTGCAGCCTTATTGGTGAATTATAAAATTAGATTAGATTGGCTTAATGCACTCTGTTTTCCCATAAACCCAGAAGAAAAAAAATCAGCCGCCCTGTTATCCTGTTTGAACATAAAATGTCACAAGCTATTTCAGTCCCTCTGGTTAACTTTAGAAATGTCCTTGTGTAATATTTTCACACCGTATGTGTTGTCAGTGTAATATGAAAGATCCATTTATATTTGGATGGTGCATTCCAGTTGTTTCACTCAATCATTTTCTTAGACATACAATGATATTTACTGGCTCCCATGAAATACCTCCTAGCATTACAACATTCACTCATCCAGATCCTGACTTCATCATTACAGTATTTGTTGATGCAGACACCTCTATCTTGTGGCTTTCTCTCCTTCTATAAATATTGGGTTATATAAATATTATGTAGATCTTCTTTTTCTTTCAGTTGAATATTTTCACAGAAATGACACCTACCATAAGAGCTTGTTTTGGAAAGATAATTTTAAAAGGGACCTATTATTATGCTTTTCCTTATTTTCAGCCATATATATATATAATGTTACAATGTCGGATGTTCATAGTAAGTGTGGCCAAAGTGTCAAATAATGAGGTAAACGTATGTAGAAGTTATCCCTGTGAGCAAAAAGCACTGGCTTCAGACTTCTCCGAGCGCTCGGTTTCCAACGTTTTTTTCTACTTTCAAACCGAGCTCACGTCAACTTATGTCAATTTTTTTTATATGGACATCTGCTGCACACAGAGCGCACAAGTTCATAGCTCCGCTTTGTTATCATTATGGCATTTTTCCACGCTGAGCCATGACTCGAGTCGAATCGAGCTGGCACGCTGTGGGTGTTTTTTTCCATTACACAGCGGGGCAAAGTAAAATAACTAGTTTACCTGTCGGAGATGTGCTGGTCATCTGCAGCTCTTCATCAAACATCATCGTCACTGTGGCTGCTTCTGCTTGTACCATTCCTCCCTGCATTATTTCTAACTGATCCGCTGAACAAAGAGCTCCAAATATCTCCATATGTTGTTGTGTCGACCAGTAAGAACCTACACTAGACTGTTATGTCATAAGTAATACTAATAATAGTTTATGCTGTTCATTAGAAGTCGACAGGATTCTCATAAAGCTGCATTAGCCGCATTTAACCAGGACACCGAGTTAGTGGAGACTATATTAAGCCTAGGTTCATTTCTGTACAAAAAATATCAGTTAAGCAAGTTTCCCCTGTTTTCAGACATTTATCAGTCATGGTTGCTAAATTTCTGTATTTACACTGCATGTATATCATGTCCATCTCAACACAAGATAAAATACTTGTTAGCCATCTTATTAATGATATGTGTAAAGCAGTGAGTTGGGGATTTTTTTCTGTATATCCTGTGTTTTTGCAATGACTCCTCTGGACCTTATCTGAGATTGCTGATAAGGCCCTGACACACCAGGGAGTGGAGGCCAAATCCATTATGTGCATGCGTGCACTGTGTAAGTTTTTGTATATAACCACCATGAATGGCATGCCACATCATTCTTCATCCAGTTTAGTATCTCTGTATCCACATGGGTGGTGTAGAGAGAAGACACACTCCACCACAACCGCAGCCTGAGTTCAATCACTATAGCTCTAGTGTTCTGTCACACACAAGTAGCTGTAGTGTGGAAAGCTGGTGAGGGATCATATAGTTTGCTGTAGTAGCAACTCCTACTGGTTGGTCAGGGTACCTGTGCAGAAGGGGTGGGATCTGGTGGGGTTTACATGCTCCTGGTGAAGCTTGTTGCTGCCAAGTTAAAAGAAGTGGCTGATGGCTCCCATTAATATGTTTGAAAGGTCTTTAACAAGATGTTGTTTTGTAACAGTTGTACTCAGGAAGTGCCAAGGGGAAATGAAAAGGGATGCTTAACTATTACTGATATGCAGTATTTTAGCATCTACCATGAAACATGTAGCCAAGAAACAAGGGGAAGTTCCCTGACTAGCATTTAACAAATGTGTGAAAGTCTTTGTGTACATGTGGTGTCTGCAGCCGAGAGCTATTTCAAAAGAATGAAATTGCCACTTCTCTCTGTCATAAGAGAGTCAAACATGCCCTTTTTTCCTTCTGACCTAGATTACAATAGCTCCCTTTACTTCTGTCTTACTCCAGAGTTTGACACCAGAGAGCCCTTGTGGCAGCGCTCTGGAAGATTTGTCAGGAAACTTTAAAGCGCTAAATAAGTTACCAACCTTTTAACTTTCTTTCTCTCTTATTTAATTAGTTGTGAATCTGTGCTTTCTGTGTTAAGCATTTTAAAAAGCTGCCTGTCAGGTTTATTAGTGCTTTGCTACATAGGTATTCTGATTATGCACTGGAGTGTCATTTGTCATTTGCTCCTCATGTTTAGGACCCATCTTGGGGACTTTTTTGTCTTGATTGCATCTTCCAGCCTTTAGAAAGCCAGTAGTAAATTATTCTTGCAGAGTAATGTGGAGAAAATTAGCAGATGGATATGTGCAGTCATACAAAACAAAGCAGGAGAAGGCTGTTTTTTTAAATGAAAATAAAAGATGTTGACCAATGTAATATGACAGCTGGTATTTAAGGCACAGTGTGTGATCTGTGATGGCTGACTCACATCCCTCTGTTGCGATGGCACGGTTGCAAAACTGATTATATCAACAAATATTAAAAACACACGATCTTTATTAATCTGAGAGAGAAGCTGCCTCAGCCTCACTGACTCAACTTTAAATGCTGCACTGCTTCTTTTTACCCTTGTGGATACTTATACAGTATCTGTAACACACATGGCATAACTTGTATTCTATCTAAAAACATTAATTCAATATACTAAATTGCATATTGTGTATCAGGCGTGTTAAAATAGGTTTGCCTGCGTGCATGTGGTGCAAAGTGTAATCTGGTAGCCACTAATGAGACCAAGAATACTGCCACAGTGTGAGAATGTTCCAGCTGTTGACTTGATATGGTTATGAACAGCAGCCAAACACTAAGCAAGGACTGTGCACTGTTTCTTATCATCTGCCTGGATGGAGTGTGTAAGCACTGGACCTGGCGTGTCATACCTCTCTCTCTCATAGAGAAAATGCTGTTCATCCAGTAGAGGAATGCAAGCACATTCCCAAATAACCTTTAAAAATAATCAACTATCTGGCTTTGCTTCACTCGCTACTCGATATTCACAATGTTATCAAGAAATCGGAACCTGATCTGAAGCGGTTACTCATTGATTTTAGTCCAACATCAAGTGTTATTCTACACCTGACATAGTATCATCGTTATATACACTGGGGACATGTATTCTCTTTCCACCCAGCTAGATGTCCCTTAGAGTTGCATGGGTTTTACCAGTCGAGGAAAAGGATATCAAGTGAAATGATAAAAACCTGCACAGCCTTAACAATGAGATGTGGAATTACAGCAGTTTTCAGGATAAGATACTTTAGCAAGATTGGCTGGTGATGTAGCTTTGTTCAGTGTAGAGCTGCATGATTATGGGTGATGGCTGTTTTGCTCAGTTATTTGATTTATCATCCGACTATTTAAGCAAACATTCTTAATTGACAGAAAGCTACCTGCAAATAGTCTTTCCTCACATAGCCGAATAAAAGGGTTTATTCCTATATAGAAAACAGTTAAATTACACCTGTAAAAATATTCTTATTGTAGCTGTTGCCACAATTGTGTGTGAGAAGCAGAGACAAATAGTGTGTGTGTAAGTGTATTCAAAACCAGGGGTGAACTGGGAAAGAGATTCAGCCCCAGACTTATCCGCTAGGACTGGCGGGGGGGGTGGTGGTGCTCGGGTCGGGTCAGTGAGGGCTGATAACATATGTACAGTGTATAAGTTGGTTGTGATTGGCCAGTGAGCCCCAGTCCCAGAACACACATGCAGCACGCCCTCAGGCACTCTCTGAATAACAGGCACACAGAAGGCTGGTAAAGAGACAGACAGGGCTGGTAAAAACTTCATGGATTTTTTTTTTGACGGTCCACTGGTCCACTGGGATTTGTCCCCGCGTGTGCGTTGGCCAGTATACCACTGCCCAAAACACATGCCTGTGATTGACTTGACATAAATCATGAATATTAATATTGTACGCCATCAAGTTAAATTGTGGAAAACAAAACATGATCCCAGTGAGACACGTTTTTCATCCAATATTTAGTGGTTAAGATTTGTTGTTTCTCTCACTGTTTCTAATGCAGTCAGGAGAATAATTACCCAGGCAGGTGGATATTAGTCAACAAGTGGCCTATCATTTTCCTTAAATCTATAAATTGACTGTAAAGGCACTTGCTCACACAAAAACTGGAAATTTGATTTGTCACAGCATTATATCATCATCTAATGGAGAGACCGTAACCATGAAGTCCGCAGGCTCACAACAGATAGTAAGGTAATGGTGCAGAGGGGTGAGGGGATGATTTAATGTAGGTTTGGATGAGTGGTGGGGGGTGGTGGTAATGAAGCCTCTCCGTGTATCCCCTGGGAAGGTCACTGCACAACACAAGCACTGCTCCATTAGCCTGATGTCAGACAGCTCTGTGCAATTTATCTGTTTGCTCCACTCCAGCTGCCTTCAGTGTTGTCTTAAAGTGACCTCACCTCAACGATGAGGAGGCTGTTCTTATGCGCACTGTAGCCTGCCCCTTTTTGTTTTTTTTAGGTGGAATACGGTAATGCACTCTGCAGTCACTCACCACAGCCAGTGAAGCGGCTTTTTCAGTCCTGCCTCAGATGTAGTCAGAGCAGTCTGGGAGGAGGTGTGTGGAGGTGGTGCGTCCACCTGGACCACTGTTTGTCCTGGAGTACTGGGTCTCCAAAGCTTGGGGGGGGGGACTCCTGCACCCAAACCCCAGGCTGCGGCTGGATCATGGGCTGTTCTGGCAGCAGAGCGTGCCTTAGAGCTCCCTGCTCTGCAGAGAGGGTAACTGGCTTCTACATTGTTCTACTCTGCAGTGAGGAATAGATGCGGATCTGAGGAACAGTGGGACAGGGTAGAATGTATTTTTATTGTAAACTGATGATCAGTTAAGTGATGTTTAGCTTGTCTGATCTGTTACTGTTAACTTGTTTGGGTTTGGTTTTTTTTTGTCTATTCATTATTGCCAATTATGCATGCTGTGTGATGTACGGTGCAGTGTATCTGGTTGTTTATGTGACTCAGCGTAGTCAGAAAGGTGGTAGACGAATGGTAAACAGTTTTTGGATCATTAATGCGTCAGTTTGAAGTCTGGAAGAGCACTGCAGCTACAGCTACAGCGCAGCCTCCTCCACTGCAAATCTGAGTCAGAAAAGGAGAAGTAAAGGAGTTACACTAACGAGAGGCATGTGCTAAGACTGAAAACATGAGATGAATGTCAAGTTTTCCTTTAATCCCCCTCCCCTTATCCATGGTAATGTTTTTTTCTATTAGCTGCTGCAGTGCTGTTAATGTATTTGCATTTGGCAGTCAAACATAATATTCTGGAAGGAAAACTGTATTTATGCTTGTATGTCAGGGTGTTTCCAAACGCACATAACTTCTCTTGTAATTGTGAATAACCTGTGACCTTGACTTTGCTGATTTAAGCTTGTTTCAGCGTCAAAACAAATCATCATGAGCATGTGCATGACTGTTTACTTTTTTCCATTTTTTTTGCAGCGTGATGAAGCCACAAGGCAGTGCAGGGAGCTGTCCCAGGAGCTGGTCAAACTTCGAGGAGAACTGGGTAAGTTGGGTCACCTTGATCTCACACTAGCTGTGTTTACAGTAGTTATCACGAAAGTACACACTCCTGGTGCAGGGTCCGAGTTAAGTACCTCTTTCTGATGTTTAATCCTTTAATTTGATTGTTCAGTTGATATGACAAAGTCAGGAAACATTTTATATGTTCATGTTTCTGTAGATAATACGGATGTTGGTTGTTTCTTCATCATGAGTATCTTACTTGGTTTTCTTATTTTGGTTTCTGTGATCAATTTGAGTCATTGGTGCTTTAAATTCTGTGTTTATAGTAAATGTATATAGGCATTATCCCACATTAATGAAATTAGTCTTCAGTCATGTACTTCAATATTTGGTTATTAATAATAAAATAGTCATCACAATGGAAGAGCAGTGCTATGCATTAAAGTGGTTTGTGCTGTGATTGGTAACTTTTTGTTTGCTAGTACTGGTGTGTCAAAATTGTTTCATAAAATAAATATTAGCATTTCTGTATGCAGGGACATCTTTTTGCTTTTGCCCACCACACAGATATTCCCTGAGGTTCTTCCTCCACTTGCTAGTTGCATTGTCTTCTGCTGAAAATCAGATACCTACTTGACAAGGCATCTGTTACTGAGTATAGTGGTGTCAACCCATTCCTGAGACTGACCTCTGACCCCACTCAGCAGAGGCTCCCAGTGATGGAATGCCACACCACCTGAGGCCTTGTGAAGCCTTGGGGACAATGACCCTCATGTTTTATGTCCAGCCTAAGTGCTGTCGCACAGAATAGCCTTGCACGTACAGACGCATGCAGGTTCGAACACGCGCTCACACACCAGCCTTTATCTCTCTTACTGGAGGCAGCAGTAGTGTTGTGGCTCCTCCCCTCACCATGCTTGTATCCAGACGTGCCACAGCCTCGGGACTTCCACATGACTGCTCTTATATGCTGAGCGCTGTTATATCTGAGCTTTAACACATTCTTCACCTACATTGACCTCAGATGGACTTTTTTTGTGTCAAGTGTAGTAAAAGATATTTGGAAGTCCAGAGGCGTTCTTATACGTTTGCCTTTTAATTTGTTTCTTGCTCAGACCAAGTCTCTGCCTGCTTCCACAATGATCTCACTCCTAATACAGCAATAAATTACAGTCTTGAGCCACCGCCAAATATGTGACACAACCACACGCCCTTGGTTATCGTTATCCTCGTACATAAAATTACATCTAAGAGGGATCTGCCTGTTTCAGCATCTTCAATATGTGTGACTTTCCAAAACCCTTGCTGACTGCGGGCCAAAATGCAGCTAACATTTGATTTGATCTAAACTGGGTCCTCCATCCACCTTATGAGCCACGAGGTGTTTGTTTCGTGGGGTGGGTTCGAATGGGAAAAGCTCATATGACCAGATCTCTGTTACACATGGTTGTGGAATGCTGGCCTCCATTCGTTGGGCTGTACATGCCAAAACCTGATAGATAGTCCCTATGTTAGCTTGGCCTCTGTTCCTGGATCTGCTGCCATTATTCCACTCTGGGCAAGGTGAATCCTCACGCTCCTGCAGTGCAGTGTTACTCCTTCAGAGCTCAGCCATCAGCTGTGCAAAAACAGACTCCGCAACTTGGGCAGCAACCATCATGTCTAACAAAGTAAACTGTTTATACATCGTTTCCTATTATAAGTAGTCGTGGGTTCATTGTCATATCATGTATTTGAAACCTCCCTTATGAAAGGAAATTACCTGCTTAACATGATGTCAGACTTTCTTAGTCCGCACAGCTGTACGCCACTCACTGTAGCTATCAACAGTTGTTTGCATACAGGCACTTAAACTGGAGACAGCTTGCGGAGTTGGTTTCTGTCACCCACTCCAGAGCAGATATAAACACAGCGGAATGGAAAAAGTTTGGGACACAGTGAGACCGATACACAGAAGAAACACAAAAGCCTCCACTCATACAAGCTTAAAAATGGCAAATTACCAACTTTTGAAAGAGGAGAAGAGCATGATGTGAAATCTGTTACCCATGTTACTGATTTCAAGATACTGTGAAACAATTGACACTTGTTACCATATCTTCATCTGGCTATAAATAACTGGCATATGCGATCAAACATGGGAGGCACCTCCCTGTTGAAGTCAGATTTTCCATTCCTTTTTAGAGGGCATTTAGTGACACATATTTGCATCCAGGGGAATATTACTAAACAGAGACAGTACTCAGAGGACATATCAAATTTCTTTTACAAGCAAATAGAATTTTTCCTTCGACCTTTTTTTCAGTGAATATTACACAGCTGCATACAGTCACTGAACATCATGTAAATGGCCTTTCACTGTTTCACCATGATGGAAGACTAAGGTATACTAAGTGCAGTTTTCGTTTCCAGTTTGCTCCATCCATTCGTCTGAACGTCTGGAGAAGGAGAAGGAGGAGTTGCGAGTTGCTCTGGAGGATGCACTGCAGAAACTGCAGGCGCAGCACCAGAAGGACCTGAGTGAGCTGGAGCAGAGACTGGAGGCCTTCTATCAGGCTGAGTGGGACAAGGTCCACCTCACCTACCAGGAGGAGGCTGACAAGTGCAAGACTCTCATGCAACAGCAGGTTTGTCTGCAGATATTGATTAAACAATTCAGTTCATTTACTGGAAAGCTATTTTCAGTTAATGCTCAGACATCAGAGGAGTGTGGGTGTCATTGTGTGACAGTGTTTGACTTTTTATACTTTTTCTCTGCTGCTGTAACATGTTGATGTAAAGCAGTGCCCGATAGTGCCTAATAATCAGTACTACTGTGGTTTAAAATAGGTGTATCCTGTGTTTTTTTTTTTTTTGCTTTAAGATGGGAGAGCTTAAAGCCAATCATGAAGCCATGAAGCTGGAACTTAAGAAAAGCCATACAGTGGAGCTGCAGTGTGTTGAACAGCAGTATGAAAAGTCACTGGAAGGTGAGTGAAAAGTACTGGACCAACCTATTCAAACTATTCAAACGTCTTTTTCTGTATTTTTACAAGTTTATTTTAGACTGACTGACTTTTGATATCCTAAGTCTGTTTTAATAATGCATGTATGAAATGTAGAAAAATTAATATCTATGTGCGATTATAGTTAATTTATTTCATCTCTTTGTTGTACAGTTTGAGTTTTTTTTAAATATTTTAATGCCATAATACCTGTAAACTCTTCAGAGCTCAGGAAAATCCACAATCAGGAGCTGCAGTCTTTGGACAAAACTTTGAAAGATGCTGAATCCGCTCTGTCTGTAAGTTTCACTTTTTTACCACACAAAGAATAATATGTCATGACATGAATAGAACTCCTGGATGGATGAACCAGCATGTAAAAGTTTGCTCACTTTGTTTTGTTGTACTGTGCGCAGGGACAGATTCAGGAGCTGACTGTGGAGAACAACGCCCTAATAGAGAAGCTAACAGCAGAGGAGAACAAGAGGAGAGAGCTGGCCGAAAAGTGTCAGGTACTCTTATCTGTGTGCCTATTATAGCACAGCTCCAATTTAGAAATATCTCATGACTCTGGTATTTCTTGCCCCTGAGCATAAAAGGTGGGGAAACCATGAACCCAGTGATAACCATAAAGATAAATGACCAACAGCATAAAACAAAAATGAATGTGTTTTCTAAGTAACTGTGCTTATTTCTAAGTAACTGAGCTCTGGAGCCAGTTGCACCAGCTGTTCGTCAGTTCAGACTTCACACATCAGTAAATTAAAACCAGTTGCATCACACAAGCTAGCTCTTATGTAACAAACAGATAAAGCTAATGTTACACTTGCTAATATCTGACCCATTTAGATTGAAGAGTAAAAGAAGTCATATGCAATACGGTCGACATATCTGACCTTTTAAATTTCACAAAAAATACACTAAACCTCAAGTTACAAAACTTTAAGCCAATAACATTAGACTAAATGACCACATAACAGTGGTTAGCGTAGCATAACCACAAACACACATATTCCTCCAGGTATGAAGATAGAAATAAAGCAAAGTCAGACCTACATTCACAAAGGGTCGGCAGTTAGGTTTATTTTATCTTTTGGCTCCTAAAACTGTTACTTTTGGAAGTTATGTTACAGCTTGTGACAGTGACTTCCTGTTTACATAGTCGGTTGCTTCTTATTCGATGGCACTACAGATGTTTCTCAGCCACTTATTTGCACATTAAGTCTCTACTAGGTGCAACCTGATTTAGTAAATCACTAGTTTGAAACTAGCTATTAGTTACGAAGAGCTCAAGAAGAACTTCAGCACAAATTAAGTGATGAATTTGCAAACAGCTGGTGCAACCGAGTCCATGTCCATTAACTATTCTTTACCATTTAAAATAAACTTGTGTGGGTTAAACTCTGCTATATCTGTGTTAGCTGCTACACAGCTCCTCTCTCTGGGAAAATTGTAATTTTCCCAGAGTGCTGTGGTACACTGAGGCTGTCACTCCTCATCAGTGTTAAGTGGCTGCCTCATGTACTCAGCAGTATGCCATGGCACAGTAGAGTCATTAAAGTAACTACCTCATATTACCCCACCACTCCACATCTGCTATTAATAGATAAATAATAAGAGCAGCATTCGCAACAGGTCAGTTTACATATTGGTGTTGTAGTTAAAAAGACACTACTTACAGTACACACACACACAACACATTTCCTTGTTCATGATTTTATGATGGGTCATTAGTTTGACAACTAAATATCCTCGGTTTCATTGTCCCTGTGAGTCCAGTTTGGCAAATGATGCACGGCGCCCTCTGTTGTGTGGTTCTGGATTCATGGCCATATGACATTTACGAGGCTGGCTGTAGTTTATGCCTTCATTTCTGAAGTCTTAAGCAGTCTCTGAACATCTTGGCACTACTCATTTGTCCCTGCAGAAGGACTCTCACACCCTGTATCTGGAGCAGGAGCTGGACAGCCTCAAAGTGGTGCTGGATATCAAAAACACACAGCTTCACCAGCAGGAAAAGAAGATGATGGAGATAGACAAACTGGTGAGACCTGAAGCACATGAAAGTGATTACCGGGCACCAAGACAAAAAAAGATCCTAAAAAGCACTCAAATCTTCAGTCATACAGTTTTTCTTCCTTTTTTTTCCAGACAGAGAAAAATGTGAAGTTGGATGAGAACCTGAAGAAGGTCCAGCAGGAGAATGAGGACCTCAAAGCTCGCATGGAAAGACATGCTGCACTGTCAAGGTAAGAGTTCACCCACTCTTCTGTTTTTCTCCTCACTCATATAAAATGATTGAAACCAGACTTTGATGCATCTAACCACCTGTCACTGATTTTTACCAATGCTTCAGAAGAAGTGGAAAACGGAGACTTGTGCTCCAGATCATGTCTAACGTGTCTGATGTGTTGCTGCATTTCAGACAGCTGTCTACAGAGCAGGCGTTGCTGCAGGAATCCCTTCACAAAGAGTCCAAGGTGAACAAGCGTTTGTCAATGGAGAACGAGGAGCTGCTGTGGAAGCTCCATAACGGAGACCTGAGCAGCCCCCACAAGGTGTCCCCAACCTCCACTTCCCCTTCCCACTCTTTCAGCCTCCAGTCGCCTCGCAGCTCCGGCCTCTTCTCCAGCCCTCCCGTCTCACCCAGATAACAACGGGCCCCTGCTTCAAGCAAGCAGACATTCTCATTTTTGAGTTGTCCCTCTGGAATGAAGAGCCATGTTTGTTTCCTGTGCGCTTAGCAACACAACAGCCCAGCCTTGGCTCCTTCAGGATTGAATTAACTCTGACACTACAGAGACACTACAAACTGAAAAAAATGTTGCACAGAAGCACTTAAAAAGCAAGGCCACCTTGTTCTTTGCCTTTCACATCTGAGGGGGGAAGGAAATCTCAGGACTTCTATGTAATGAAACACTATTTTTGTTATGTGTAGTTGTTGGCAGAGGCTTGTCTTTCCTGAAGCTCAGCACACATACAGTACATGCAGTAAAAAATACACGCATGCATGCCTATGTATACATGCGCAGATACAGCCCTGCTGTATGAGAGAGAGGGCATCTTTGTGTGTTTGGAGACCACAGCCATGGAAAGTCTGAATTCAATATTACTATGGATACAGATGACACTGTCCCTCCTCAGGGTGTATTTTTATTTAAATGTGTATGACATATGTCATTGCTTCTGTTGGATTCCTGCACCATTTCTCACAGCCAACTGTACAAGAGTGACACTGTAAATTGTCACATTACCAACATCCCACTGCTTCTCAGCTGGTCAACAGTGCTGTACAGGCCTAAATCTAAAAAAAAAAAGAGAGATGATCATTTTCATATGCAGGCTGTTCATCCGCCCAGAACTCTGGTGGGCATGTTCAGAATTTCCTTATGGTTATTTTTAGATCAACAGTTTTGAGTTTGATCTGTGGCCTCAAACATGTTTGTTTTTTCACTTTTGTTTGTTCGACCAAGGGACCAATCCAAGTCTTTGTGCATGTGTTCGAGTCTTGTCAGTCACCCCCTTATTGAACTCCTTAACGCAGCTTTAAAGTCAGGGTCTTTGCAAAGAGTTGACGGGAAGAAGCTTTGCTTGTTCATATCGGAGACACTGCAGCTTGGAAATGTCTCATAAAGAGTATTTGTGTGGAATTGATGTTATCGGTGTGTTGACCCTGTTTGAAATATGCAATAAATAAAGTCTTGTATTAAACCTGGTATATCAAAGTCAAAATTTGTAACTGTGATCTACATTTTATTGACTCACTGTAGATGAAGGTCTACTTATGTTAGGGGTATATTATAGGAATCTGTGAGAGGCATCTCTCGTATTGATGAATCTACAGAGAATTAACACCTGCAGCTCCCCTCAGCTTTACAGATCTTTATAGAAAGTTTAAGCTCATTGTTTAACTGTCCAGCTGCAACTTTATTGTTCTGGTTTATGCTCAGTACTGTCATAGCATTGTTTTAAGCTGCAGCAGGCAGCTGTTTTCTGTGAAAACGCTCTTAAAAACCCCACTACCTGCTTAGCACCAAACAGCAAACAGACAGTCTATCTGGTGAACATAGTTGAGCATTTAGCAGCTAAAGAGCCAGATATTTCCCTCAGTAGTTGGTGGAGACCAAAAATAGAGTTAAAGGAGAGTGAATATTGAACTTAAATTCATCAGGTGGACAAAAACACAACTCCAAATGAATGATAATATTTCTCCATAACTGCTGGATGTAAAAATAAGCAACTGTTAACTTGAAGATGAAGATACTGTATTTCAGTGTTGTGTTCACAACTTGTTTCTGCTGCCCCCAAGTGGCCAAAAGATCAGCTAATGCAGGTTTAAATTCACAGGAGTTCATATTGGCAATTAGTCCTGGCTGTTGTGCTCTAGTGAAAATACCATTAAATGTGTCACTAAACCACAAACATTCATATACTGTAGTAAGGTTCATTTCAAAATCATAACAATCAGCAACTATTCAGCAAAGAATTGTTGAGAAAGCAAAGTGGAAAATGCAGCAAGTGTTGAATTGGATCAAAATAAGCTCTGGGCCCGCACATCACATTCCACATACGGAGAGCATTAGGACGTCAGCCTGGCACACAGCTCAGCTTTGAAACAGATTCTCCTCTTCACGACATGCTACTATAAACCCAGAGCAAGTCTCTGATGGCTGCAGCTCCTTTTTTCCAGCATCATTATTTAACTTAAATGTAGCGTAGAGACTAACTGTTACTAGTTACCAATGTTTTATTGAGTGTCCGACTCGACAGAGTGCCAGGACAGCAGGCGGGTGTTGCTTCTGTAATAATGAGGCCCAAAATATCTGACACAACTTTTTTGTTTCACTGTTTAATACGATTTATAATGTTATTTTTCAAATTTCTCTTAAACTCTAGTGATTTTTTAACTTTTAATATTATTTTAAAAGTCAAAAACAGTGTTAGCAGCATTTATTTAAAGTAAAAAGTCACCTGCTTGCCTTAATTACAGCTTCCTCTCTGACATTGAGTTTGCAATTTTTTGCTGATTTCTGAGAATCTTTATCTATTATTTATCTTGGAAGAACATCCCATGAAGCATGTTATGAAACAGTTTTGGCTTTTCCCTTATCAAATGTTCCTGGAGATGTTCAGTGCAGTTGACGTTTCCAGGACTTCTGATATGATATGATATGATTCATGTTTAGACTCATTGTCCCCACCGGAAAATGAATCCTCTTATCACAGCTGTAAGGCAGAGGAAGGGTCATACCTCAGATTATAACTTCTGATTGGTCAATGTGTAATTGTGTAATTAATGTAATTGCCTTTTAAGGTAAGAACTACAAAATGGTTCAAACATCCCTGCACCCAATACTTTCATTAATGTTTGATTGGTGGCTCTATGCCTTGTTACCTTTCACACATAATGCTGTTTGTTACTTTTGAGCTGAATCTAAAAATGATTTCATAAACAAATATATGTAGCAAATCTTTATTGTTATCACAATCTGTGATCTAAAAATACATCCAATTTTCAAACATAACCATGATACAGGCTGTCATGCTGGGGCTATTTGGAGATGATGTCGATTGTCACAATTGTCTCACCATGTTCGTTCTTGGCTTTACACATGTAGTTTCCAAAGTCAATGGTCTCCATGTCCTCTACCGTCAGGACACTTTGTGATATGCGCGTGGTGTGACCCATACCTCTGTTGACCAGCCTCCAGGAGGTTTGGACGTGAACTGGACGGTGGTCCTACACAATAAAAATAAAACGTGATGTTCATCATGTAACTTGCTGGTGACAGTCACTGCAGGACTTTATTCACAATCATTTATTTTGTTGTAGTCTTTAACTACCAATTTATCTCAGTCTTTAACAACAGGACAGCACTGTGAAGGTGCTATGTAATGAGTATTATTGTGTGTCTTTTCAGGCACAGCAAAAATCCTTTTTTTAAATGCAAAGATATAAAGCAATTAAAAATAAATAACATATACATAGTTTGTATGGAGTCTAAAGAGTGCCACTTAAAAAGGGTCACATTTTCAGTGGTTATTATAATCATTTAATTAGTTGCCTTCAAAACACATTTTATAAAGTGATTAAATCCATTAAATACATGTCAGTCATGACATATAATGACTAAATATGTTCCAATAGTTATTTTTTATTATTCTGTCTTTAAGTAATGACAACAAATTCATTTGAAAATACATTCTCATTGTTTTTTTATTTAGCAATGTGTCTACTATCATATCTCATCTCACATAATTTCCTCCAAGAAATAATAACACAACAATAAAAAGGTATTTGGAATGACAAAAAGTTAAATCTAAAAACCTTTTTAAAATGATTTTGCAAATCCATTTGAATTAATGTCTTCTTTCTTCCTTTAAAGACAAAACAATTAAACTGAATCAGTAATTTTATATAATTTGAAATTTTTGTCGCCCTAATTTTTAAGTTATTTTAACAGCAAAATTTTAATTGATTTAAGTGTTTTAAGATGTATCAGTTTATTATTATTAACCTACGACAAAGTGTATAATTTTGTCTACTGTATGTGTAATACTTAATATATATTAATCATTACTGTGTCTGTTACATTTCTGCTTAAAAAAACAACATAGTTCCATACTGTATGTTTTTTTTTATAATTACTCCTGTTTGCAAAATGAATGTCTCCTTTGGCACAATGATAGAACTGAACTGAGCTGATATGTATAAACATAGTATTTATCTGGATGGTGGCTGGTGCATTTCCCTAACCTTTGATTTTGAGCCTAGTGTTCCTCTTACCTGACCAGGATAAGACCAGATGAAGCTCACGTCCACCTCTGGCTCGCCCAGCACAGAGCAGGTTACATTGACGTTGTCGCCTCCTCTCACCGACTCTGGAGATGCCTCTAGGCTCACAAATGGTGGCCCACTAGGAACTGTCAACAACAAAAAGACAAGTTTATTAGTTATATGTCCTTTACATAGGAACGTCTAGCTATCCACACTAACTCCATAAGGAGTCACCGTCTTGATATTGGTTAAAGTTAAATATTTTCTCTACAGATTTATTAAATGTACAGTGTATGATTGAAGCTCAGGGGTATTTCCACAGTCCAACGTCTAATTTCTATTTCTCTCCGTCTACCGATCAAACAAGCCATGGCAGCTTAAGTTTACCTAAACCACACACAATTTCCATTTCATAAATTCATCTCTAATCCCAACAGAGTGTTTTCATTTCAGGTGGCGAGCGTCCACCATAAACTGAACTCAGCAGTGAGGAGCAGACTTCTGAAAACCCTGAAACACCATCATTTCCTGGAAGATGATGAAGCAAAGTAACCAATGCTGAATCATGACTTTGTGAAAACGCGTCTCACCGTGGTTCTTGGCACTTTGAATCAATAAGTATACAAGGTACTGTATAAAGTTACTCTGACAATTTAATGGCAGAGGAAAATGGTTGCAGCAGAGTTAACGTGTGCCATGTTATTTATGATCATAGTAAGTTGTGTGTGTGATTACTGTTTCTTTACCCTCCACATAGAGCAGCTGGTACTTTATGGAGACCTGAGGGGTGCCCTTGGTCACAGCCTTGCAGTAGAAGACCCCCTGATGGTCAGGGCTGGGGCTCTGCAGGATAAATCCCTTGGTGGGGTCATAGGTCACCATGGTCCCATTGGCTGTGATCTCCTCAGCTGGGACTTCTCTGTGCAGGGAGGCCTTGGCTTGCGGGTCGGTCACGCGACAGGGCACCACAGCAGGTCTGTCTGGGCGCAGGTACACGATCTCAAAGTGGATGGCAGACGGGACGAAGAGGTTGTCCTTGTCTGATTAGAGGAAGAGAAACAGTCAGTGTTTTTCACTGGAAATAAGGTTCATAGTGTAGATGTGTATCTGTCCTCTATTACAGTTGTGCAGTGAAAACAGGTCATCCAGTTACCAAGCTGACCATCAACAGCTGTTAACTTTTAAAGAAGACGTTACACCCTCATTCATTATAAACCACAGCAACGCATTTAAACAACAAATTAGAGGTATCAAAGTTGTCACAAATGACATTATTAATGATTAATATAGTAGGCAATTATCAAAGAGTTACATGTAAGGTTATGATGTCTGATAACAGGTTATGGTTTGTTTTTTATTTTCATTTTACATTGAGCCTTCACGCCTACAAGTATAACTTTGAAATGGATGCAGATGCTCTACAGTAGGGTTGACCAACTATGTGTCATGGCGATCCAACACAACACTGACATATTATCACCATATAAAGTTAGCAAAGGCAAAAAAATTGCCTGTTTACACATCTGCCAGACAAGGAGGAATATTATTATTTATTGGAGTCGCGTTTCTGTTCACCTAACAAATGTAAGTCCAATATTTTATATATTTATAATTCTGGCTCCTAAGCAGCTAAATGCTCCACTATGTTCAACTGCTAGCTGCTAACTTTATCTGCATGCAGTTTGGTGTTGGGCACTTAGTGTACAAAGGGTTTATCTTTTTTTTTGCTGAAAACAGCTGCCTGCTGGGACTGGAAATCAGGTTGATGAGAGTGCTGACAGTGAACCAAAACAGTAAAGTTGTGGGCTGTAAAACCAAAACAATGAGCTAAAAGACACTACAATGATCAGTAGAGCTGCAGGTTCAGATGATAATTATGTGTTGGTGTGTCACTATGGATGATACCTTTCACATTACATGTATTCATTTGATCCACTGTTAAAGGGAAATTTCAACACTGATTGGACATCCACATTTTATGTGGTTGGTGGATGTTAAATATAGTCAATTCAAGCAATAGATCCCTCAGTATGTGCCATATTGACCAAGAAAGCAGAGTTTCCCTGCTTGCAGAGCTGCGTCAGCAGTGCCTACATGTACCAGGATGCATTGCATTCCACTCTGAGTTGAATATATACAGCTGAATATCCAAGTCAGTCAAAACACTGTAAATGTATCCTCATCCATAACATGCTCTGCACTCATATTTTGGGATGCCATTTTTACTGTTGTAGGCGGAGACTAGAAATCCGACCGGAAATAGCCTGTAGTTCTTAAGTGCCCCCAACTACGTCACTGTATATGTCAAATGACGGCACTGGTGCCTGAAGAACAATAGATTTTACAGCTGCCCCCTAGAGACACAGAGAACATCGGCAAAAACTGCAGGCATTTTTCACACTATATCCTTAATTCAGATGGCTAGAGATAAGGTTGAAACTCAGCGAAATGGTCCTTTAATATAGAATTTTGATATAAATAATGTAAAAATATTGATTGGTGCAGCTTTAAAGACTAAACATACAATACAGGCTTTGTTGGCAGAAGACATACACCAACTAAAGGGATACTTCACTTAAATGTGGGTTCTCAACCTAGCAGCACAAATTCTGCATTATAATGGCTTATTACTGATCTGATTACTGATAATAAAATGTTAATAAATAGTTTATTAACAATTAATAGATGTCATAAACGACAACATGTATTCTTTCCTTATTGTTAAAATCAGATAATACATGTTCATGTGTATCATATTTAATCACCTGTGAAATAGATGTATGAGGCATAGATGTGATCATGGTCTTTCTCACACTCTCTACCATCACACACAATCACCCAGCAACTGTAGGACCCGGTGTCAGCAGCAGAGGGCGACGTCAGGATCAGCTGACTGTACTTGTCACTCTGCTTGATGCTGGAGGCAGGAAACAGAAATAAGACACTGACATTAATGTTGACTTAAAGCATGAAATAAAACAGCACATGTGTCCTTTAAGCACCTGAGGCGTGAGTCGTTGAAGGTATCCAGGTAGGTCGGGTATGACCATCCAATGTTAGTGCCTTTGCAGCGCAGCTCCATGTTCTTCCCAGGAGTCATAGATGTGGTCTGGCTCAGGCGCAGGAAGCGGCCCTTATCCAACACCTGGGTCAGCAGAGACTGGCCTTTCCCTCCTCCATCTTTAAGTTTGGGGTGACGCACCTTCACCCGTTTCCCTCCTGGCCTGATGCGGTTCTCTCCTACGTCTTTTCTTCGTTTGGTTTGCTGGCAGACACCTGGATACATAGAGAGGAGGGAGGGGAGCAAAATTTATAAAGATAAAAAAGATAAGTCACAACATTCCTTGTGTTAGTACAGTATCAGTCTTGACAGAAACAGCAGAGGGTCATAACGGTGTTCAGTACGCTCATCTGGAGAGCTACTCTTTGTGTTTCCCCCAGCTGTAACAACAGTTGAACAGGAAGTGTACAGTCCTTTTCACTGGCACAAAATGTCCAGAACAGCCTCTTTCTCAGCAGCATGCTCTCTTTTTCCTCAGAACACATAAACCAAGAGAATAAACATGATTATTCTGTAGTGTCGATTTTCAGGATTTGTTGTTTTTATTCTTCAGCACAGAGTTAATGAGCGCTCCAAGGAAAGGTCAGCAGTAAAAGCCAGTTAATTAGAAACGCCTGTTGCATGCCTCAGATGCAGCTGGTTTGAGTTGGTCTGCAGAAACACTTTGCAAAAACAAAGTTGCATGCAACTCTTATGCAAACCTTTAACACATTTAAACATATATAGTACAAAATGCAAATATAGAAAACGGGTGGCGGTGTGTAAAATTCTCTGTTTGCCATATGTGAATGTGATTATGTTTTTGTGAACACACCTCCCATTCTACGCCCATCACAGAGATTGTTGCCCCCAGGCAATATTAATACAACCTTTGATTATCTAATCCTCCAACTATTTACAGTCTGAGTTCTTGTGATAAAAGGTCAGTCATAAATTTATTGAGATAGATTTACTCACCATTTTGGAGCTCCACACAAAGCAATGCCAGGCAAAGCACAACCCAGAGCTTCATGGTGTGCTGGCAGGATGGTCAGAGGGGGTGAGGGCTCTGCAGGGCCGGAGAGATCAGGGAGGTTTTGGTGAGGGGCTCAGTGGGTAAGAAGGTCAGACTCAAAGCTTCGCTGGAACTCTGCAGGCTCCAGCTGCCCTTTTTAGATTTCTAGCTCCATCCTCCTCTCAGACTGAGAGGAAAAGGGAAAATAACTTGAGAACACTTCTGTTTACTCCCTCTCTTCAGACCTGAAGAGCAGAAGCACGTAGTCTGGAGCCCTCTGCTGGAACTGAGTGTCAATAATGGTTTTTACAGGGCAAATTCACACTGAATCAGAAAACCACTGCTGTGCTGTTGTCAAAGGGTTCATACTTACACATGTGTGGCACACCTGGCAACATCCTATCCAGTCACATGACAGAGGCTGCTTTTTATAGTTCAGTTTAGAGTCAGAGTTTAGAGTTAGTCTAAATACCATTGTAGTTGTAACTTATCAGTATTTTTATATACTGTAGTTAGATTTGATAAAACATTATTGATCCCCAAGAGGGAAAATTTATACTAAGTTTAGTATAGTTAACACATATATACAAATTTTGCTTCAGTATGAAGACACTGACTTTATGAAGTTGTCTTTGAAAAAAAATGCATGACATGTCATTGACTCATGAATCTTGGGGTGAAACTCATTGTGTAAGAATGTTTTTTTCCCCATAAACTACACAGAAATGTATAAATAGAAAGCACTAATAGAGCACATAACTCTGCACAATCCTTTATAAAAAATGATGGGAAGATGTTATCTGCTGCAGATCTGCATTATAATACTCGTAGTGATGGAAAGTTGACTGGTTTTGGCCATGGTTTTTGGAGAATGTCTGAATCTTGAATCCAGGAATATTTGGAACTGCACAAAATTTCAAGTGAATCTAAATCATGAACACTGAGTTATGACATTTAAATTTATCATTTGCACAATATGTTCAAGAGTTGCCGACAAACATGTTGATCAGAATTTTGCAACCAGTTGTAGGGAAAAAGTCCTCCCTGTAAAAATATTTTAAAGAAAATTGGATGAAATTTGCAGGTGTTGTTTAATGAATAGATATTTATTGGACCAAAGGAATGCAAGAAAAAAAGTTAAAAATAAAAATGCCCACAATTCAGGTGTCAGCCACATGGTGGTGATATCTACAACAAAAGCTATCAGTTCAAACCTGCAAAAGGGCAAAAACTTCAGGCCCTCACACAGAGGAGCAGAAGCATGTGGCATTTTGATTAAAAGCCTTTATTAGCCACATGGCTTGTTCATGACAATTTTAAAAATAACTGGTTTCTCTCTTTTCCACATATTTGAAGATTTCAACCCCTTTTTCTTAATTAGCACCAGTTGCTGTTTTGTTTTGTTTTCTACATTTTTTTACCCATTGATGATTGATTTACCCATTAAACATTAGCTAGCTGCTTTTTTTTTTTTTTTTTTTTTTTTTTTTTTTTGAAAAATGGATCTCTTCTTTCTTGATTCATGACCTTTTCTCTAAATCTCATTGAAATATGTTTTGTAGTTTTTGGGATATTCTGCCATTTGTCTCACAGACAAACAGGATGGAAAAACATGAACTCCTTACAAAATTAACTAAAGAAATGAAATGCCAAACATTGTGTTACTGGAAAATACATTTATTGTATTTATCTTTTCAGTCAGTAACAAGTGATACTACTTCATGGTTACTTTTCTTGTGTGTACTTTATCCTGTAACATCACTGGAAGAATCTACACTGTTGATGTAGAGGTTCAATCTAGTGGAATATCTACCTACCAAACTTTTGCTAAGACTATTATTCTCAATTTGTTCCACATTTATTTACACCACTGCACTTAGGAAGGTCTTAATCAGTCAACCTGATAGATCAATTAGCAACTTCCTATAGCCTCAGTACAGTACAGGTGAAAGATCAAAAAATAAAAACACGTTTCTACTGTAAACTAGAGCTCACTGAGCCTTACAATTCATAGCACAAGAGAGAGACACACCGCTAAAAGGCCAGAGGAAAGAATGTAAGCTCTGAATCTTCATGCAGTTCAGCCCAGTGAAGTCTCTTCAAACCTCATGAAGCAACACAGACTTTAAAGTACTGAACATAAACACCAAGAACAAGAGAAGAAATCTGGAAAATTATCAGTTTATCTAAATTATGTGGCAAGACAGACCTTTAAAATACTTTAAAATTGATTATTGTGCATTTTGTTAGGTGGCAAAGTAGTCTGTTAAAGAGAGAATAATTTCATAACAGTAATATAAACAACATGTCTGTGTCAAAATAGCACAAAATGTCAGACAAACAGGAAAATACAGCCTCATAAGTCATAATCTGATAGAGTGACAAAAGAAACTACTTAATGAGTAGAGTTCTCTATCAAATAACAAAATCCATATTCAGATTGTAACAGTTCATAGATAAAATCCTAAACATCCAAGAGAGAGTAAAAAAAAAGCTAATCTGTGCTGAATGAGACCCTTACTAACAGCTGCAGAGACAATGACTATGAATTGTTATGCAACACTAACAGAAGCCTGGAAATTTTCCACTAGCACTTGCCCTACTTTGAGGTCTCTGACATACAAATTGAGTCAAGTCACGACATGTAAGTGCCTTCGGAAACATCTGACAAACTGTAGATGAGTCTGAATGCGGCGTTGTCTTTATGATCTTTTTTGTACAGCTAACACACATGTATGCATATGAAACAATTATGCACAAAATACATTTAACACATCTTAAACTTAATGTTGGTCCTTTTTCAGTTTCGTACACTTCAAAAAACAAGTGCTTTTCCCACAAACTAATATTCTTTAAACTAGCACATCATTGGTGTATCAAATAACCTAAATGGAAAGCACAGATTTTACAGACTTTACATTTAAAAATTCACCTGTACAAACCTGCTTAGAGTGAAAAACTAAAAACATATGTCCATAATGAAACAGAAAAGCTTTGTTGCAATCTTGCATCGACTGCTTGAGTGTTTAAGGAAATGAACATCACTCTCCAGTGTGTAACCTGTCCTTTCAATTCTGCCTCCATGCTGTCCATGAAGCACAATGTGACCTACAGGATGTGGTCCCATCACAGTGATAGAGATCAGAAGACAGCGGCGCCTCATCATGTGACCGCTGTTACAGAATACTGACGGTGCAGACTGAATGCACTTGTGACTGAGGCACACATGGTGAAGCTGTATATACAGGTGCATTGAGGCATAGCTGCTGTGTGCGTTTACGCGGGCTGCTGTGTCACCAGGTGGCCTCACAGAGTCTACAAATGAGCTGGAAAACTTTAACACTGACTGGTTTTCTCTGGGCAGATGAAACGCTCCTGGTCCTTTCCTACTGCGCCCATGCCAACCTGCTTCTCACTGCTGGTCTTCTGTTCCTGCGTGCTGTTGCTGCCGCTGTTCCGAAGACCCTGGAGTTGGCGCTGGCGCTCCACACTGTGCCACATGCCGTAGCCAAAGTAGATCAGGAAGCCTGAGAGAGGTGTTGGAATAGCTATTAGATATCAAAAACACCGGCTAAGGCATTATATCCTCATAGGAATAATAAGGCATTTCTGGAAAATATTTGCTTTCTTGCTGAGAGTTAGATGTGAAGATGGACACCAGTCTCATATCTGTTAGTTAAATATGAAACATAGCATACAAACTGGAAACAAGAGGAAACAGCTTGTGAACACATGATATGTTATTTGTTTAATCTGTACAAAAAACAAAATATAAAAATGTCACATTGTGAACTAACTGGGAGTTATGTGTTGGATTATCTCTAACCCAGGAGCAGTGACTTCTTGAGGTCTCTGCTGGTTGCCTGGCAACCTCACAGTGATGACAAGACTCCAGGACAACACTGCTCCTGGCCAAGAAAAAGTATCTTTGGATCATAGACTGCATATAATTTCTAATTAGTTATAAACAGTCTATGATTTGGACAGAATCAGGCTAGCTGTTTCCCCCAGAGTCCAGTCTTTATGCTGAGCTAAGCTCACCGACAGCTGGCACCAGCTTCATATTTATTGTACAATCATGGTATCATTGTTCCTCTCTACCTCCCTGCAAGAAAGTGAATAATTCCCAAAATGTCTAACTATTCCTTTAAATAGTCATAATGGGTCATGGCTGTTCATACTTGTTTGGACCTGCAGTTGAAAGTCACTCACCTACAGCCATCCACACGGAGAAACGCACCCAGGTATCTCCACTCAGCTGAACCATGAGGTAAATATTGACAAAAATGCTCAGAATGGGCAGAAAAGGCAGAAGGGGGACCTGTAGCAGCAACAAACACACAAACACTATTAATTTTTTTTGTGATGGATCAGTCTCGTTCTGGGCAGACTTGAGCTGCTACATACCATAAAGGAGACCTTCTTGCTGGTCTGCGGCTGCCTGTAGATCATGTAGACGCAGCCACCGAAGAGGAGGAGACACACAGCCAGCGATGCCAGGATCCACACTTCCATGCCAATGATGGAGTTGTTATGGTATGTGGTGAGATAGCTGGCTACGCACACCAACAACACTGTGGTTTTAGAACACACAATTAAGTCTGGTTCATAAATAGATAAGAAGATATATAAACACTTTAAAAAAAACGCTCATACTTGAGACAGAGCCTGAGTAGAAGAATGTTAACCCGGCCTCCCTACAGTACCTAGCACACAGATAGACATGTTGACCACACTGGAGGAATGCTCAGAGGGTGAGACAGGTGGGTGCAGGACAGTCTGCAGGGTGGAGTTTCCACCTTTCAGCATGTTGAGGTGGGATTCTGACTCTGTCAGGTCGGACTCGCCCTCCTCAGAGGACAGGTAGTCCTTTTCACTGGTACCTGCCCGCCGTTCCAGAGATCCATCTGGCTGATACCTGGAGGCATCACAGGTTAAAGTTTACAAGTCTGAGCTTTACTACGTGCCAGAAATATGTGTTTTCATGTTTGTCACTGTACTACAGAAAAGTCGATATTCATGCCTCGAAGTACTGTCTGTTTATCCCCTATACAGCCACAAACCGCTTTAATTGTGCAATACTTTAATGTGTTGGTTTGACTTTGTTAAACAAGTGAAGCACATAAATCTGGTTCAAACCAGCGGACAAACACTGTGTCTGTGTTTACTGCGGCTGTGGTAATGAGTCACCTTGGTGCGACCAACAGACGCGTAGAGTAGGTCCAGAGTTTAGGAAGTCAAGTAAACACCTACATTCACTCAGGCAGCCACTTCACATTCATACAATGGCAGCATTCAAAGCTCTTACATCACCACTGTGATGTAATAACATGAGATGTACATTACACAAACAGACTAATATACATGTGGGTTTTTGGAAAAAGCTATTAAGGAAGCTCTTTCACAAATATGATTTCCTTCAGTTAATATTTTTTTGAGTTATTTATAAATGTACCCACCTGAGAATCAGTACACACACAGCAACCAGCGAATAGGCCAGCAGAGTTCCAATAGACATCATGTCAACCAGCGCTTTGAGGTCAAACAGGAAAGCCATGATGGCTACAGCAAGCAAAGGAAACACAATATAAAGTTATAAAAACATACAAAATGCTAGAGAGCATTACTGAGTGAAGCAATCAGTTTCACAAAACAAATGAAAACATTAGTTTACACCAACATACAATGGTGCAACATTAATTTCCTTGCAATCAAAAATAGAAAAACCATTTTCTTCAGATGCAAAAAAAACAACAAATGAACATGAACAGATGCAGATTACTGGAAATTTCATGCAGACATGTTTCCACAATGGAGACAAAAGAGCTGTTGTGTTTCTCTGGACAGCTGTAATCATCTACATACTGAGTGTCGTTTGATGTGAGACACACTGCGGTGCTGCTGTCAGTTTCCTTTCTTGTATCTCAGCACCTGACTCCAGTATGGAGCTGATCTCAGCAGAACGGTTCAAACACTGAGCGGTGTCTGCTGCGCTTCACAACAGTATATGAAAACAAAAATATCTAAGAAAGCTCCCCTGTCCAGTTCTACCAGTTGCTCAGTACATGGCTTGTGCTCTCGGGGGGTTAGTGTGCTGCATCCCTCCCAGGGTTCACATCTGCTCGCCACTTCCCCAGATCTGAGCCCCACCACCTGCATGCATGCAACCATGTACTATACACCTGGATCCTACTGAGCAGGAGCGCTTTAGAAGTTTTTAATCAGTCCAAAAGGCCCAGACTGCTTCAATTTCATCTTTACTTTATCATTAGTAGCCATTGAAAGTATCTTCAAGTATGAGTTATTTCACTTGACTTAAAGAGTAACTTCAAGCTGAACAGTGCTCTCTGACCACACCCAACAGTGATGTCACAGTGTACTGACACACCCTGGAGTACACCTCTGCATCACCGCAGCAAGGTGATGAGTGTAATGTTTACTCACATGCTATTGGAAACACCAACATCACCACGTTTAACATGCAGTCACCATCACCACCACCTGACAATGTGTACAAAGATAAAAAAAAAAACCCAAACAAGTCCACGATACATGATAGGCGATACACCCCATGATAGGAGAGTCCTTGTCTCGGGAGCTTACCCGCAGTGGTACCTGCCGCCATGGTGGCAGCCACAGGCGACTGGCGCTTACTCACTTTGGACATAAATTTGAACAGAATGCCATCTCGTGCCATGGCAAAGAGAATGCGCGGCAGAGGGAACATGGAGCCCAACAGGCTAGGGAGAAGAGGGTTCATGGTTAAGTTGAGGGCATTTTGGGAAAGAAAACATGACACTTGCACAACTGTGAAAGAACAACGTGTGTACAGAGGGGGAAAAAACTCCCTTTAACAACTTAGATCATTTAAAGCGGGAAGTGTTGGGTCAATGGGTCAATTTAAGAATGGCTGTAGTTCATTAAATTATAGAGCAGACGAACCAACTGATTCATCTGCATCTTCATCCGTATCTTTCACAGTTGATCGGTGGAGAAAGATTAGCAGGAGTGATCTCACTCGGATGCTCCCCGGCTCTCACCTGCTACTACACCGGAGGTCATAGTGGCAATAAGTGGGGTCTTCGTCTTAGGATTGATTCGGGCTAAGACTTTGAAAAGCACCCCATCCTCTGCCATAGCATAGATTACACGAGGCATAGGGAAAATGGAGCCCAGCAGACTGCATGAGACAGCAGAGACATGCAAGACCAACACGTTAGTCAAAAAGAGCCACACACACACACACGCACGCACGCACGCACGCACGCACGCACGCACACACACACACACACACACACACACACACACACACACACAAACACACACCATCAAAGCTTCAGAGCATGATTAAAGTCAGTAAGTGTCTTTCTTTCCTGTTGGTCCCACAGTAATATTAATTTTTTCCATTCATTTACATGATTTTAAATGAATGGAATAGAGCTGATTTTAAGCATCTTTCTAAGGCAAATTATATTTCACAAATTTCTTTGAACAATTTTTAATGTTTTAAACTTTTTGTAGTTTTTCTCAGTTATGGAAGCTGGCTCAAAGTTTTATTTTATTTATAGGGGCTTCATGTCCCAGCAGTGTAAACATTAAGTTCAAACATATAAAAGCACCAAAATGTGCTTTACAGGGTTTTCGCAAACAACTATCTGCATTGCATCATAGTTTGCAAAACTGCCAAAGGGCAAATCCCAAAGTAACAGGATAAACATTGATATCAGGCATTGGCTTATCCAAGATTTAATTGATTCAAGTCCAATTTGATAACATCCACATGAATGTAGATCATGTGATAAGTTAGTGACTGACATCCACCAGGGTTTGTTGACAGAAAACGGAAGGGGAACTGATGCACAAACCTTCAGGCAAGAAAGACAGAATTAAGTCACACCAATACAATGTTTTGAGACACTGCAAAACTTGTCCATATTAAATGGGACATATTATGCTTTTTCTGGTTTTCTGTTATTTTCATACTGTAATGATCACAGATATCTATGTTAAACAAAGTTCCAAAACTTAAGGTTAATGTATGTAGAAATGCTCCCTGCAAGTCAAAAGCCAGGGCTTCAACCTCCTCTGAGAGCTTCGTTTGTGATGTTTTTTTCTACCTTACCGACAAGCTGACGTCAGCTCGTCATGCATGCACACAAACGGCCGTCTGTTCTGTTGCATTGGTTGCTAAGGTTGCTGCTACGGATTTTCCAGTTGTTGTTTGTGTTGTCCACTCTCATGTATCAGATTGGCTTGAACATGTATGGATGTATTTGACAAGTTGACATTTCTAGTAACGAATGAGAAAAAGTAGTGAAATCCTACTACTATAGTTTGTTTCATAGTTAGTTGACGTGGCCTCCTGTGCGGCCTGAAGTCAGCCATGAAGCAGCTTCCAGAAGGTGGCCAATCAGAACAGAGTGGGCTCATTGGGAAGGGGGCTTAAAGAGACATTAGCGAAAACAGCCTGTTTCAGACAGAGGCTGGAGGCAGTGTAAAGGGTCAATATAAGATAAATAAGGAGTTTTTTGAACTGTAAATCATGCAAAGAAAATTCTAGTAGAGCCCTAGAATAAAAATATAGACCTGTAAATGTGCATAATATGTCCCCTTTAAGATATTTTAATTGTGAACAGTGGATCACACAGACATGCAGGTATCTCAAAACAGAGAGAATTAAGCTGCGCCCACCATGTCCCATAAAGCAACAAGAATCAATCCAATACAAAGACACAGTAAGAGATAACTGGTCATAATTGTTGACCACATCTCATTCACCATTATTACCTATTTACAGCATGCACATCAAAAATTAAATTCTGCTGACTCAAATACAGCAATATCTAAATATTTTCATCAATTGAATATTGATATTTTGTTTTCAGTTTATTTTATAAAGTCAAATCCAGTGGTTACCTGGTAGAGAGGGCACACAGTGAACCTACAGCGACCACATATTTGGCAGGACTCCAGCCCACATATTCAAAAGCCATGGGCAACGGGCTCTTCTCATCCAGCAGGTAGTAGGGCATCATGAGGGTGAGTGCAGCCGACACGCCAAAATACGCCAGGAAACACACGGTCAGTGACACCACAATGCCGATGGGAATGGCCCTCTGAGGGTTCCTCACCTCCTCACCTGTAACACAGCCACAAAGATCTTTAACTTTGATGGAATTAAAGACAACCAACCAATTAGGCAAATGCCAATGGCTCACCTGTTGTTGCAATGCAGTCAAACCCCACAAAAGCATAGAAGCAGGTGGCAGCTCCAGCTAACGTCCCGCTGAAGCCGTATGGCATAAATCCTCCGACTCCATAATCACTGCTCACATTGGCCGTCACTGATAAGTTCCTGAAGCATGTATACAGATTAGTAGTGCTGTATTTAGGGAAGCATGACACTGAAATTCCATAATAAACATATACCTGACCAATAAGCATGTTTTTCATTTCAGTGCAACTGTGTTTAGTTTACACTAGTGTGACCCTGACATGTTTGGTGCCAATTTCTGATATATCAGCTTTTAACAGGCTATAAAAACATACAATTTCAATTATCAAATACATAAATTACCTTCTAACTATTGTGACATTTATAAGAGATTCTTCAGTTATCTTCCAGTTGTGTGTGTCTCCTTTGACGAAGCCAGAAATGATGACGAACAGAAGCACGAGCACATTGACTGAAGTGAAGACTTTATTGACCCAGGCCGACTCCTTCACCCCGAATGACAAGAGTCCTGGATGAGCACAAAGACAACAACAAGTGATGTTAGCTGTAACTGAACTGAAAAGTCAGCACTGCACTGCTAAACTTGTTAATGTTAATGCCCAGTAATCACAATTTATCTTTGTACACACAGGACACATCTAGTGACACTTCATCATTATTAAGTAGCTAGTAGCTGAGTCCATTAGTCCAACAGATGCCAATTACTGCACATATTTTGGCAATTGAGCATGCTGTTAATAAAAACTACCACTTATTAACAGTTGCATCAGTTGTTTACTCGATGACTCAGCATGTTTGGTAGTAAGGTGTTGCAATTTTTGGAAATCTGATGGAGCTGTGTGTGATAGATTCATTCATTAAATGGATAAAGGTTCTTAAACTATGAAAATAAAGTGAATTTGGGGTGAGTCAGACCACAGCAAACTGCGGACAAAGTTATAAACCTCAATTCTTCTTTCAGTTTTCACAAAAACATGTGCTGATCTTTTAAATTTGGTTTTGTTGAACGGATACTGCATAATTAAGATACTGCATCTGTCATCCTTGTAAAAACAACCGAACACTAGTGGATTGTTTCTGGGTCACACTGACCTAATTGCATTGGCATGCCAATAGATAAAACACATGATAAAGTTTTTAGGGTGCAACCTTTCCCAGAAGGTTCGTTTTGACATCTATGTAGCGTAGTCCTATGAGCATGGTGAACTCGACGGTCCTGTTAACATTTTTTTTATTATGACTGATCATTTCTGACTGCTGACAGTAGCCTGAGGGTCGTAAAGGTGGAATGTAACCAAATTTATCCAGTCCAGGTCCCTGGACTGTCATGAATCATACCGGGGGGAAACAAATCGCCAGTACTGTCCAAGTCATCGACTGCAACTGATGATATTCAACCATCAGCTGCTGCAGTAGAGCTTCTCAGTAGCCTGAGGTTGTAAAGAAACTGTAATTGTACTGGACAGTTCTCAGCTACGACTGTATGTGAGTGTGGGAAAAAGACGCAGGATGCTGGCTGCTGAAGACTAGCAGGATGAGCTGGGTTTTTATGCCTCGGCGCCCGCAATAGCCAAAGCTGGAGGCATTATGTTTTCGGGTTGTCTGTCTGTCCCATTCTCGTTAAAGCAATATCTCAGGAATGCCTTAAGGGAAGTTCTTCAAATTTGGCACAAACTTCCACATGGACTCAACGATGAACTGATTAGAATTTGGTGGTCAAAGGTCAAAGGTCACTGTGACCTCACAAAACGCATTTTTGGCTATAACTCAAGAATTCCTACATTCATCATGACGTTTCACACAAATGTCTAATAGATTAAAATGATGAAGTGATGACATTTTATATCCAAAAGGTCAAAGGTCAACTTCACTGTGACACCACAATGTTCTGAAAAAACATTTTTCTGGCCATAATTCAACGCTATAACTCAGGAACAGGAGGGGAGATTGTGACCATTTTTCACATGTGGTCAGATACTGAATTGGTGACACTAATCTTGGGTTCCCACCTTGAAACTGTGGTGATTTTATTAAATTCCTTCAAAATCTTCTCTATAAATATTATATTAGTCTGGACAGACTTGGATGTAAACTGCAACTTGACTGGTTGGTGAAGGTATACAATCGTGAGGCGGTATTTCTAGTTTTATAAAGGAGTGGGGTGAATGTGAGCTTCAAGCGGACTCACACAACCTTGGCCTCTATGATGCATGTGCCCTGCCCCATTACCCACTTATCACACAACATCCTGCCATCTCTTTATTGAATTATGCCAGCTGTGGCTCATTAAAGCTGGTTGTTTAAAACAAAATGTACCAATTCTAATTTTTCAACTTTTGCTCTTTTTATGAAATCCAGCTGTTATTTGCTGCCTTACCAGAGAGCAGCAGTATCAGACACACGGCAAAGAAGTCGGGGTATTGAGCCAAACCAGGTGAGTTCATACTGAAGTAGGTTTTACAGAATATCTCTATGTGTCCTCCTATCATTTCATCAAATGTGCCACTCCAGGCCCGAGCAACTGAGGAGGTACCTGTGAGAAAACAGAGAACAGAACACAATGAAGAACCAGCATCTTCTTCAGATGACTCAATGATTCAGAGACCATCACTGACTCACCAATCACATAGGAGAGAATTAGGTTCCAACCAGTGATGAAGGCCCAGACCTCCCCTACAGTCACGTAACTGTAAAGGTAAGCAGAACCAGTCTTAGGGACACGTGCGCCAAACTCTGCATAACACAGGCCGGCCATGACAGAGGCCAGGGCAGCGATTAGGAAGGAGATGACGATACTGGGGCCCGAGTCTCCCTTAGCCACTTCTCCAGCCAGGACGTAGACGCCGGCGCCCAGAGTACTGCCCACTCCCAGGGCAATGAGGTCGACGGTTCCCAGGCAGCGGCAGAGCTTTGAATCCTCCAGGCTGCTCAGGTCAACCACTTTCCTGCGCACCAGGGAGCGACCAAATGACAGAACCTGCTCCAGCATGTTGACACCTGCTGACAAAAGCAAAGAGAGAGCAGAAAAGACTGAAAGTTCCTGTGCAGCTTACTGTAGGTGTGTGCTACAGACATTTTACCGTGGCTGTAAAATACATGTTTCATGATATTTTGTCTTCTTTTGTCATCTCGTCTCTTTTTGTGTCTTCTGTGAACTGTCCCATGTCCATGTTTAGTTTCTTTAAAAAAGAATGTGAGCTGGTTTAATGTGCATAAATTTATGTTCTGGAATTGATTTGGTAATTTGATTAGATGAATCAATAATGATATAGGTGCACAGGTATGTTTGGATGCAGCATGGGGGCATCTAAGGTGCAGAAATGCATTTATAAAAAAAACATCATGTAAAATATTTTATAGTCACAATGTAGGAAGGAGGGAAAAAATCAGCAGTCAGTAGATCTCACCTGACCATTATGACTATTCTTTAGATTTGCATCAATATTTGCACTTTTTTAACTTCCAACACATTTTGATTCAGCTTCACCTGTTTTGCATTTTGAAAGCTTTTGCAGCGTTTCCTTTTGAAAAATGATGAAATGTTGGTTGCAACTGCAAACAAAGGTGGGGTCAGTGTTGAGCGTTGAGAGGGATCTTAACCCTACATACTATGACATGCATTTTAGGAATGCAGCCAAGCACTATAGCGTGGTAAAGTTCATACAGTAAGAGTCCCATTAAAAATCTATTGTTTGCAGTTATGGTGCTGATCTGAGAGCTCAAAGAGCTGCATTCATAAGTGGACGATGAATGCACCAGTATAACACAATAAGGACATTCCAGTAGCTCTCTTTACTAATTACATTACCAAAAAAAGGAAAGCAAAGCAGAAACTGCAGGGGTCTTCTTTTGTTTTCACTGTCTCATGTTAAAAAAAATGTCTCTTTTCATTGATAAGACTGACAGGGATCCTGCCTAAATAATTACAGGGATACAATATGATAATAAGGGAGTGAATTTCACTGCTCTTCAATGAATAGTTTCAAGCTTGCTTTTAAAGTTGAGGCTCCTTCTTTGAACCAGAACTTTGATTATTTTGACCGTAAATTAACACTGACGACCGTCCAAATATGCATTGATCTCCATTTAAGTGTGCATATTTAGACCAGGAGAAATTAGTTTTGGCTGTGACGGCTCATTAACATTACAATGAGGGCAGCATGTTACAGCGTCTCCAGGAATACAGTGGATGGTAACTGAAGATTGTAAACATTTTTTTGAAAATTCAGTTTTAGAAATCAAAACACAAATTGCATTAATTTAGCCTGTCAGGAAAAATACTATATAATACAATCATTCTAAACTTGTCATGTATATTTAACAATACACAGTAACAGTAACATTTAGTTTGTATTTTAAACTGAATGTGCTGAATTTCTCTGCAGACTGCAGGTTTACACTCACAGCTACTGCAAATTTGACTATTAAATTCCAGCATTAGTTATTCTAACTTTATGCACAAGCACTGTAGCTTCATGAGAGACATGCACCTACCTGTTAGAATGACACTTTGTGGATATGACAGCTCCAAGTTCAGTTAAAGAAACCAGAAGCCTGTTAGAGGTGTCTGTGTGTTTCTTCCAGTTTGCTTCTGCAGGGAGATCAGCTGCACATGAAGCACAGGTAAAAGTCAAATTACTGATCCCATGAACTGCAGCCTCAAAACTACACTTTAGCACTGTGCTCCACACAAATTCACTATGCTGGCATGTAAACTGTGCTGTATTTTTACTCCTCCCCTCTGTCCCCACTGTTTCTTCATAGGATCTGCCCTTGCCTTGCCCCTAGACTCAGCCTCCAGTCCCGCCGCAGCCAGGGGAGTGACGTCCCTTGAGCTGAGTGGGGAGACGAGAGTGGAGGAGGGGACCCCAGGGAATGTGGGGTGGGATACGTTTCACGTCCATGCTTGTGATTTGGGGGAGTATTGTACACTGCACCATAAGCTCCCATCCTGGGATCACACAGCAGGACAGAGAGGAGAAAAGAACAGGAATCTTTACGATAGACATTGTGATTTTTAAAGCATACTGAGGCCAAATAGATCCCAGCTGCCCAGATACTTACTGACTACTGATAAATGGTTAGGCAACTGGCGTTAACAAACATTGAGACAGACACTTGTGTTTACCCAGTGCAGCCCACAAGAGTGCTGCTAAAAGCATGGGTGCTGATTGGTCAATGAAGGGTGGACAAGCTACAGCACTGGGGGGTTAAGTCCTCCTAATGGAAGACAGGTATTGCTCAATGTTCTCTGAGCTATTGGACCCATGGACATTACAAAATCAATAACACAGCTCACTGTGGTACACCACCAAAAAGCCTGGCATCTCCGCAGCAACTTCAGTTACAAGTTAGAAAAAAAAAGTCACATTTTTTTTCCCTCAAACACTGCCTTCGAATTACAAATAAGGTTGGAGTTTGCAGTGGAGTGTATTTCTGCCAAGACCAGCTCAAACCAGCTTAAGACCTCAGTGGGAAGGTGGCAGCTGGCCCCTGGAAACGCGGTCCAACCCACAGACCAGAGGCTCAACTGCATGACAACAGCCAGCTCTCTCTCAGTTTGCCCATCCAGCCAAGCTGCCAAATATCATGGCCGATCGCCCACCAAACCTTGGCTCCAGGGGCTGTCCTGCATGCTGATGGGAAAGAACAGACTGGAGACAATACTGTTAATGCTGGCTGTTTGACTTGAAACACAAACACACATTTATCTAGAAAATGGACCTGAATAAATTAGTCAGAATGAGAACAAATACAGACTACAGTGTGAACTACAAGGAGAGAAATAGAAAATAAAATGTGAGAAACTGTCCTGTGTGCTTGATCAGAAATATCACAGTGGACATTTTAAGCTATGTCATAATGATAAATTAGATAATCTGTTACATCAAATTAGTTAGAAATAATCATTAACATATTTAACTAGAAGAGTGAACTCAGTAGAGTGCAGATCTCCGCCAGGTATGTACAGTGTGTAAGGAATGGTGTTATAAACCAGGTTTTTTATGAATCACTGCAACCACAAGAGGTCCTTGAGCATACAGTCATAAATGTGCATAAAAAATATTAGGCTGATGGATCCAGAAGTATGCAAGATTAGCTGCAGACAAATACACACACAGACACGACCAAAATAATTAAAAAAAATTTCTCCCATGGCAATCTTACATCTAAATGTTAGGACCTAAAACAGCCTTTGTTTCTGGATATTTAGTTTCATTATGAAATATATCTAGAAGCAGATTTTTACATATCATTATTGTTTTACTTGAAAAATGCAAAACTAATATTTTTTTATATTATTTGGTTTGCATGAATTACACAAAGGATTTGGTTTGCATGACCCTCCTGGAGCATAAAAATACTTGCTTTTGTAGTCGGCATTGAGTTTCTTTACATGCAGGTTGTCACTGTAACCATGGAAAGGATGGAAAGGAGTCCCTGGCTCACCGTATTTCATTGTTGACATGCACTAATTGTGTGAAGCCAATTGAATACATTTGCCCTCCAATGGCTGAGTGACCTAGCTTCAAAAACGTGGATATGGTCAACAGATTGAGTGGTGTTTGCCTTTGCAGACACCGGACTGCTCGCTCCAGTTAACACTGGTGTCACCAGGAAATGTTAGAGTGAACAATTACTGGTAAGGCAGACAACAGCTCCAAGTAGAATCAAGACAGCAAGAGTGACCACCCACAGGTTAAAAACAGCAGTCTCGGCCCCAAGTGTATACTTCAGTTCAATGAAAATATAACCAGTTTATGTGGATGTACCAAAGTCAGCTGAATAGACAATACAGAGACAAAGAAGAGAAGTTGGGGTGATGGACAACAAAGACATCCAATCACTTTTGTAAACAATTATTAAAGAATAAAAGCTAAAAAAAAAAAAAAAACATATTAAAAAGGGAGTTAATAAAAACTCAGTGTACCACTGTCAGATTCAATATGTAGACCTGAATTAACTTCATCTAGTTCAGTGTAGCTCACTGGAAAAATGAAGACAAAGTATTAAAATAGATATGATACTTGTATGATCCATGTTTTAAATATTGTACCTCTCGAGTTTAGTGTAATGGCACAAAGCCTCCACATATTACATTTTAAGAACCATCTCAGGACAAAAGCCTGAAGACATTACTTGATCTTAGTTTGACTTAATACTCTTTTTATTAGGTAGGAGGATGAAGCATTATCTATGGATACATTCATTGTCACTGAGGGCTACCTCTGAGTGCTCATGCTTAAAGTGATTTCCTGTCCGTATCTGGGTCTGGTTGTACAGTACTTTCAGGTTTTTGTGTAGTGGATGTCTCTGGTAATGAAATGATTACAGTTGCAATATTTAAATGTAATGCAATGAGCATTATGGTTTCACAAACAACTCTGGCCAAAAGTTTAAATGTGCATCAATAGATTACAAAAACTATTTTCAGCAGTAGACACAACAGCTTCAATCACGTAGTAATATACTATATCTTTTTTTTTTTTTTTGCTCTACATATTTGGCAGTAGAAACAGATTCCTTTAAATAAGATCTCTGTCCAAGAATCTTTTGGCCTGCAGGTTAATTTTGGCCTCAAGCTGACTTTACTCCAAATCCCTCAGGATACACTGACTTCCAAAAATGAATTCCTCACTGAGAAGGCTGATATGGCTCGATGTTCACTGTGTGTTGCGGACCATTATGTCTAAATACAATCATCGCTGTAGGAAAAAAAGACTTTGTATTTTTAAATTGCATTTTTTAAGTACGAAATTCGGCATTACAGTTAAGTTAATCTGCATTAAAACCAAGAAGTGTGTTCCACAGTTGTGAGACAGGTGGGTTACAGGCCGCAAAATAAATTACAACAAGCTGTAGTTTGTCATCCAAATAGAGTAAATAGAATGTTAGATTTAAACTAGGTCATGTTTGTCATGGAGCACCTCTAAACCCTGGGTTCGAGTAAAACTGGCTGATATGCGCTGGGGATTTTACAGGTTTATTATCCTAATTAAATATTTAGTTTCAGACCTTCCCTCTGCACTGTAATGATGATATACATTTTTACGTTTATATGAGGCCAATTACTCCTATATGTACCGGTGATATAGATATCATAAAAAATATCACTTCAGCCCTCAAGATTGGACTGTGTTAATTTAGCAGATGCACATAATATCATTGCAGATTGAGATATCGTCTCCATGTGATATTATCATCAGTTGTTCTTTATAATCACTGGACAATCAAGCTTTTTTTGGTTCCTCATGCATGAATGCAGAGCAGTAAGAGAAGGCGTGCACCAGGGCTGCCAGGCGTCAGTAAGTCAATCACTTCTGCTTAGTTTAACTAACTACTTTTATCGTTTTTCTTCTCTCTACTGTCCTGCAACAGATGGCTACTGTGCCAAGTGGTGTGCAAAATACTGCAGAATATAAAAATACATTTGAAATTCGATGTGACTTGCCAAAACTACGAGGTTATCAGAAGAACTTGATAAACTAAAAAAGCTTAATGTGGGTGCACAGATAAAAAATGTACACATCCAGCTTTAAATCATACGGAACCCATCTGTGTTTGCACTAGGGAGCGTCTCAAAATAGCTTCGCGCTCTGTTTAGCAGTGCAACAATGACTTAAACAAACTATAAATGTTTTATGCTGAGTGGCAGCATCCACTGCACCCTACAAATTTAGCCTTTAAATAGCATTTAAACTGTCTACTGGCCTACTTTTGGGACACATCCCTTAACATCTGGGGCTAGTTGCACAAATCTACATTATGATACTAGTTTTGACTTTGCTCTTACACTGGTGTGAATCAAGTTTGGCACCTTCACAAAAGAGATAAAAGACTCATTTAAGGCCTAAAGGTTAGCCTTACATAAGCACTGTACACCTATGGTCCACTAACACAGGTGTTTTCACTTATGAGGCTTGATTAGACCTCCTCTCAGTGTGAGTGTGTACAGACAAATTTACTTGTCCGTCACATTCCTGTAAACCTTTTTTATACTTGTTATACTTGTTGTGAATGACAAGTGTCAGCTACAGGCCTTTCACAGGTGCTCAATCAATTGTATTCAAGTGTCCCAGTAAACCATGACAGTGGGACAGTGAGCCAGCAGGCACAATACCAGGACCCTGAAACTGATGTAGCTAAATGGAATGCAGCCATCATTAATCAGGAAATGTTAGAGTGAGTCATCTCAAAATGTTCTAAGTGAAAAAAAAAAAGTCTATTGGGACATTTTGGTGACTTCACTTCCCAGCATAGTTTCACCCAACATGAACCTCCATCAGCCAGAAAAGATGAAAATACCTGTGTGGCTAGACAGGGCTAGCATAGATGTCTTCTACTGAAGACAGATGTCTTCTACTGAAGACATCTATGTTGTATTTGATGTGGTGCAGTATCTGGCCTCCAACAATGATTGGCTCTTAGAAAAACAATCATAATGGTCTGTTAGCTCAGGGTCTATCCAGCCCAGTAACTATATTCACCTGTCATCCCAGGTGAAAATAGTTTTTTGATTTGATAGTTGTAAACCATTCCTAATGCAGCTTTTACTGTTCACTCACCATCAGTTCAAACTTAGGCTACATTATTTAGCAATAAACCAATTATTTGGCCATTATATGTAATTAGCTGGACACGTGCAGTTTGACAAGTTTTCCTCTTAAGTGATTTGAGTTCAGTAGATGTCTTGAACATTCAGAAGCTTCGGTCACGTCCTAAAATGCTCATTAACCTTTTGATCAAGGCCTCAGTTCTGTACTTGGCGGGCTTTAGGACCCAGCGGTGCAGCTCTGTTGACGCCAGCACAGGCAATATAATGGCAGAGTTTACCTGAGTAGCACTGACGAACAATCTCAACCATTTAAGATAAACTACAGCATATTGCTAAACTACTGTGGTCTTAATGCACCGTCAGTAGTAGTAGTGTGTCAGGCTCAGTGGTCGCAGGAAGCTGCGGCTCTTCTCTCAGCTGCTGATGGAGCACATCCGACTACCGAAGGTAACCGCGGATCTGATTGCAGTGATTTTTACATTTCCGCATTGTACCTCCAGTGACATTTGAACACAAACCGCCATGTGCACTCACAGTTACTGCCGAGTTTTAATTAAGATAATTAAGCAAACATATAGGCCCAATTTAAAGGCGTGTTCCATTTTGGCCACGTAGGCAGCAGAGTCCTCCTGCTGCTATCAGCCACATCTGAGTGTGTTGGTGTTTCAGTGCAGTTTACACATGTGTACAGCTGTTTCAGGGCCATAAGAGTAGGTGTTCGTGTGTTGAGGATGAGGCTGTTTGATTTTGTTTTTTTCTCTCCCTCCTCCAGGTGGAGAATGTGAAGCTGCTGGACAGGGTCTCCCCCAGAAGAAGTAGAGTGGGCATCCTCTACCTGACAGCCACACACACCATCTTTGTAGAGAATGAGGCTGGAGTGCGCAATGAGACATGGGTAGGCACCAGCTGGATGCAGCGAAGGATTGAAAAAAAGATTCAGTTTGTTGTTCAGTGCTGTGCTGGCATGTGGCACAGCAACGAAAGCCCTCAAATACAGCACAAGGCACAAACTGTGTAGAGTTTTACTCTGTCCAAACTCTTAACACCACTGAGTGCTTTCATGCATCATGCTGTACAATGTGTTTACAAAATAAAAACATGCCATAAAAATCTCTATATTTGCCTTCCTTTTATCTTATCAGGTGCTCCACAGTTTGGTTTACAGTGTGGAGAAACAAGCTGCCACAACCTCAGGATGTCCTCTGATCATTCACTGCAAAAACTTCCAAGTTCTTCACTTTGTCATTCCTCGAGAGCAGGAATGCCACGATGTTCACCTGTCCCTGCAGCGGCTCTCCCAGCCAGGTGAATTGCGTTATGATGTCAGCAAAGGATTGATTTGGTGATGTTTTTGTTTTAATTTAAGGTTGTCTTTTATCTGCTATTTTACAGCTATGTCAGTATCAGTGTTGGATCCTCCAGAATAATCAACTCATATATTATCATATTAGGAGAAATCGTTTACTCAGAAATATCGGCTTCAAAATCAACGATAGTTCAGACTCCTCTGTTTCCCTCAAGTTAATAAAAGTTGTAGATATTCCTCTTCAAATGTACCTGCCTGTATTGTGTCTTACAGAGAGTTACGAGGAGCTGTATTGCTTCTCCTATAAGCCTAACGTCGATGAGGGGGAGAGACTGCAGGAATGGGACTTCTTGGACCTCAAAGCTGACTACAGCAGAATGGGACTCCCCAACTCCCTGTGGAAACTCTCCCCGGTCAACCATCACTACAAGGTCAGTGAGCCATCATCTAAGACCAGTCGTATGATTTTATCCTAATATGGACAATCACAGTTGCTTAGCCTTTTTGTTTTGTTTTTTTTATTTTCAAAGGTGAGTGACACTTACCCCGCTGACCTGTTTGTACCTGATTCGGCCACGCCTCCGGTCATCGTGGGGAGCTCCAAATTCCGAAGCAGAGGCAGGTTTCCTACTCTGTCGTACTACTCCAAAGAAAATCATGTAAGTTGACTGCATACTTTTTGTATGTACTTTTTTGTGTGACTCATATATGACCACTCATATTAATTCAAGGGGGATGAAGTGTCAGTGATGTTTCTCAACATTTGTCTGCAACTAGTAGGTATTATAACTATACTGACGGAACCAATCCTAGAACAGAAGGAAGCTTTTAGAGGGAAGCCTAATCTACATAAGAAATAATGTATTAAGATGCAATGACATGATGATTATACTTTTTTTTTTTCTTGGTTTTCTTAGCAACTTTTTGTTGCTGAGTTAGCTTGTGTCATTTGTTGGTCATCCTCGACATTACCTTCATCTTCAAGCAGCTAGAAGTTTTGTTCTGCGAAGAATGCGAGCTGGAAAGCGAGTTTTGAAGGCCTGAAACGCCTAAAGTAAACATTAAAGGTCTTGTACTATCTTGGAGCTTGAAAGCAGTTGAAATAAACATACAAGCTGAACATCTATTATAGACACTGATCCTGAAATTGAAAAAAGTCAAATCAATGATGCTCTGATGGCACCAGAGTAGCACCAGATTCTGTATTTGGTGTATAATTTAGCTTGGTGTGAGAACGGTCTATTCTGCAATCTCTGTTGTTTTTTTTAGGCTGTCGTCTGAAGTATAACATAATGTTCTCAATAAATGTGTTCTCTAAACATGGTTAAACTTTGTCCCTGTTCAGCAGAGATTCACCCACTCATACTGATGGTTAAGAGTTCCCTTCCAATAACGTACTTCAGCTACAACACAGCCGAGGTACAGGGTAGTATGTTTGAAGAGAGAGAGCAAGATAGATGTTATTTCATTCAATCAAAGCATAAATCATTCCTAGCTTCTACAACCTCGCTGCAATTATTCTTATTTGTGAAAGCCTGAATATTCAACATTCATGCTATCAATTCCTGACTGGACAGTTGGGAGTGCTTTATGTGTGTGAGGTCAGCTTCCCAGGGTTGAGGGTACAATGTGTGTGTATGTGGAGCTCGGATCATACAAGGGGCTCCATTCTAGTTCATCAGCCTAAAGGGGGAATCGCACAACAATCCTTGTCCCGATCCCTTGTGGCTACTAAATGGAGATATGAGAAAGTTGGAAGTTTATAAATTTGAGCATACAAGTCAAGAAAAAGTACTGTGAATTTGCCCCAACCCTGTTTCTCACATTTTGGAATTTCTTGTCCTAAATGTCTGTGCAAAGTAAAACCAACTTCCTGTAACCGTCAGGTGAGTAAACATCCCCGTATGAAGCCTGACTTCCTCTTGCCTCCTCTCAGGCTGCCATCTGCCGTAGCAGCCAGCCCCTGTCAGGTTTCAGCGCTCGCTGCCTGGAGGATGAACAGATGCTGGAGGCCATCTTGAGGTCCAATCCCCGCAGTGACTTCATGTATGTTGTGGACACCAGGCCCAAGGTGAGCCCTCTGTGCTTAAGGAACGGCCTGCGAAAATACAATCTTACAGTAATGTGCTGTATGTTCAGGTGGGCTTTATTTTCTCTGCAGGGTTTTGCCAGCTGGATGTGCTCACAGCAAAAGACTATAAAACATGCTGGCTCTGTACTAGCTGAACCTTGATCAATATTATATAATGGACATTTGTCTAAAACACTTTTCTGATTTCTTTCCCAGTTGAATGCAATTGCAAACCGAGCTGCAGGAAAAGGCTACGAAAATGAAGACAACTACTCCAACATTAAATTCCAGTTCATCGGCATCGAGAACATCCATGTCATGAGAAACAGCCAACAGAAAATGCTAGAGGGTAATTATCATGTCTTCCTGAAATGATTTCTCACACTGACTTTATTTATTGTTGAAACAATCTAGATGCCGTAGCAGCACATTCATCACTGCGTCAGAAACGTTTCACCACATCAATGTTTGTGGAACAAAATGTATATTTTCTGCCGTCGTCTGTTTAAATCTGCTGCTTCTTCACATTACTACAGCAGAGCAGGACAGCTCGATGCCCCTGTGGCTTTCTTATGCACTCATGCAGGCTGGACTGTGCTGCAATCAGGCCTCAAATGAGCCCACAGGAGAATTTCTGGGTATTGTACAGGGGTGCTCCTAGAAAGACTTTGAATCCATCTGGATTTTATTTCGGAGCTATTTTGGTTTCCTGGAGTGGACAATCCGGGACCTAATCCCCCAAAGAGAGACTGAGGGCGTGAGAATGATGTGATTTCAAGTCTGAAAAATTATAGCTGTTCTTTAGTTGTGATAACTCTTTGCCCCCCGGCAGCGCAGGGGAAGTATTTAAATGCTGGAGACAGCACTTTAACTTAAGAGACTGCCAGACTTTCTCTATCCGATTGCACGCTTCAATAAAATTTTGAAGACCCCCCGCATGGCAGCATTAGCTCAAACATTTCTTTTAAGTGGAGCTCTCCGCTCTCCTAAGTGTTATAAAACCAAAGGTTGAATGAACTTGTTCACCTGCTCTCTCTCCTATCAGTGGCCACAGAGCACACTTACAGGTCAGCACACTGATGTGGTGTCAGCAAAAAACACTTTGTCACCTCAATGAGTGAGGAGTGAGCAGGTGTTTTCTTAGTTATCTAATAGTGTATCTGAATTGTGATTGCTAATGTGATAAATTGTCCTCGGCAAATAAGATATCAGCTGTGGAAAGACGGGTTCATGTCACTCTGTCCCTCAGTGAACTTACAAATATTTATATTGAACCCTGAAGAAAGGAAAATAAATTTTAGATTCAGTTTTACAAGACAAACAAACTGTGCAGTAAGCCTTATGGTGCAGAAATTGATCTGGATTTAATTTTCTATCTTGACTTTGTTATGTTTGGGCATGGCTTTGTCTTACATTCATATTTTAAAAAATACACTCAAAAGACTGAGAGTCTACAGCCAATCTAGCCGCTCTATGAGGCTGTACTAAGGCACACTGGTCTTTTAAGCTACATGCTGACATCACAATGACAATGCTGTCAAATATCCTTATGTTTAGCAGGTATTACTGTATGTATAATGTATGCCATCTTATTTTAGCATGTTATCATGCTAATGTTTGCTAATTAGCACTAAACACAAATTACAGCTGAGGCTGATGGGAAAGCCGTTAGTTTTACAGGTATTTTGTCATAAACCAGTGTTGGAGGAAAAAAAATAGAACATGTGACCTGATGGTGGCGCTCAAGGAAAAGTTAAAGGATTATCAAAGTTATTACAATTGAAGTCCAACCAATATTAAACTTCCTTTTTTGTGTACTACAGAATACATATCTGCTCTGTAAATCACTTGTCCTGTGTTCTCCTTTGAGAAAAAAAGAACAAGCCAAAAGTGAAAAACTTCTATTTTAAATTGTTTGATTTCATGATGCTCCCTAGTTTTGCATTATTCTGATGAAATACATTTCTGTCATCCACTAACGTGGCCAGAGACCTTATTTCGATACAGAAAATCCAATCTTTCATAGAGCAATAATGTGGGTATGATCACAGGCAGAGCAGATGGTCACACTGAGCCTGATAGTACCCTGCTACACAACACAAAAGTCAGGACCAAGCCCCCGGGAAGTGCACCAGGCTTTAAAGCCAATTTGACATAGTGGCCAAACTGTGGCATTACAACTTCCAGGTCTGCCTTGGGCCCAAAAAGCAATTTTCCCACACACAATCATGGGAAAAGAAGGGGCTGTAAAACAGGGCTATAAAACTGTGGATCTTTTTTTTTTTTTAGCTTTTTGAATGAACCAACAAACAAACATTCAGCGGGGAAAAGTACACTGCTAACATCGGTTAGCAAGCTAGATAGCTAATTAGCAGCTCAGCTGCAGCACATTAAACAGCATGTAAACATACCTGAAAATGTTGCTTTGGACCTGTTAGATCCCGTTAGGTCTAAAATGTATGCACCAAATATCATAGCAATCCACCCAACTGTTGTCAAGACATTTCACTCAAAACTACAAATATCAGCCTTGTGATGGCACTAGCGGAGCAGTTAGTGGATCATTGGGATATATCATGTGGGAACTGTGAGTATCTCTACAGAATTTTATGGTAATCCATTTAGCAGTTGTTGAGATAGTTCAGTCTGGACCAAAGTGTTGGACTGACCGACAGACTGACACTGCTATCCTTCGAGCCACACTGCTAGCCTGGCTAAAAACATTGACTGGGGTCAAATTTAACCATCACATGAGAAGTTAAAGGAAATCTGCTCTGAAAAACAATATACCGTCCCATATTTTCTCATGCCATGCACAGATTCCTTAAAAATTCATGTCTGTATTGTGAATATGAGGTTTAATAAAGTCTAGTGATCAGGTATGCTCCATGTTTCCTGCCAGTGAGACAGCTGTGTTGTGGTTACAGTGTGCGAGCTGCGTTCCCCCTCCATGTCTGACTTCCTGGAGGGTCTGGAGAGCTCAGGCTGGCTGAAGCACATCAAAGCTGTTTTGGATGCAGGCATCTTCATCGCCAAGGTCAGTCTGGAGGTTAATCCCTGCTGTCTGCTTCACCACTGCACTCAATATTAGCTTAGGTGTGTGTGTGTGTGTGTGTGTTGTAGCTTGTGTGCAAATGTGTGAGATATTGTCTGTCTGTACTGTTGACACTAAGTTGCCAATTATTAGGTACACCTCAATAAAAACAAATTCAGTCTCATACAACAGTCCTTTAACAAATTCTTTCGTCTGCCAACCTAAATATAAGTGGGGTGGACAAAATATTTGAAACACTTCTCAGTACAACGCAATACAATTTTCAACAGCACCACAAACTACAGCCTCCAAGATGAATATTAAGTTTGATCAGCAAAAATCTCTAAAACAGTTTCACCTTCACTTTATTTCCTTCATCAAGGTAGGTATCTGTGTCAGATACTTGATAGGTTGTTTTTTAACAGAAATGATCTTCTACTAATTATACTCTATGCTGTTTATTAAACCATGTTTAGTCAATAAATAGGAATTTGATTCTACTCTTTCCTAAATATTACTGTCACTTCGAGTTATCCAGGTCACCGTCACGCTGGGTCACGTATCGTATATAAAACTGTCACTGCTTATTCAGAGGACCTTTAGCTTATACATTGCACCTCAAAGACAGTACTTGCTCTCAGGCTCCACCAATAAAATACTACTAGACAGAAAATGTCTCCTACTTCACTGTAAAGTTCATTCTCAGTGTTTGTGCAATGGAGGCTTCAAATTTCCACTTCACACTTGTGTAAGTTGAATACTGGACTGATCGGCACCAAACTTGTGATGTCACAAATCACACTTGTATGTATACGCCTTAAACTCTGATTTAAGATGAGCACAGAGAAACTTTTCCCCTTCAGCAGATGAATGTGAAAACAAACTCTGCATGTACATCATTCTGCACAGTGAAGCTCAAACATCCAACTGAAGGAACAAGAAGAAAAACACATTTTTGAGCAGAGGGGAACTTTAAGGTTGTACATGGTTATGGTTGGGGAATGGCTGTCGTTAGGGTCAGTCAGTCCAACAGACAGGGAGGGTTTGTATGCAGGCTGACTGGAAGGGCTGAATGCTTTTTTAAAGGTACAAATCAAGGAACATAAATTTCTCTGGTAACTGATGGTTTCTCCTTTTCAAAGCTGCTGTTTACCAGAGAGCTTTTAATTACTGATAACCGACTGAGTCAGACTTCTCCAAAATAGGTTTAGTACACTTCATTGCCATGTCAAACAAACTGATAATGAAAAATCTTTGTGCAACTCACATAAAAACTGATAAGGAACTTGAAACAGTCCTACGACAACGACATCACAATAAAAGTCTGTCTAGTCTTAATGTTGTCAGCAGCACCTTCAGGTCTACTGCTGAGCTTTTTATAGTTGCAAATGTGGTATATCTTCTCAGTTTAATAATTTATGCTATTATAATCTCAGATCTGTTAATCTCTTCTGAGCCAGTGTTCAGCCTCCGGTCCTTTAGCAGGTCTAAAGTAAGGCAGTGTACCTGAGCTTTTGTCATTATGGCCTTGAGGTTTTGGAAACAATGTTTCTGAAAAGCTTGAGGAAGCAAAATTGGCATCATGTTTGAGAAGAGAAATCCACTGTAACATTATTACATCCACTGTAACATTAATGGCAAATAACCTAAATATGTTGTTTTTATGTTGAGATATTTCCAATGAAACTACGATTGAGTTTAATAGCAGGAGGAAAAAAATTACATCCTTTTACAACCATAAATCTAATTGTCTTACCGTATTTTAGTGTTGGAGTCAAAGTGGAACAAAGCAATGTTGCACTGGCATTATAAAATCCATGAGAGAAGCATATACCACATTCGTTGGTGACAATTTTGTTATGAGTTTTAGAAAGACCTACTCAGTTTACTTGGTTTATTCCAATTTTTGTTACCTCTAGGACATGAAAAAATGACATTTGTGTCATTAGAAATCTTCATCTACCAAATATCTTCATCTCAATCTCCATATATTTGTTCTTTGACTACACTGTGTGTTTAGCTATCCAGCAGAGGGCCACGACTAACAGTTATTTATATAATCAATTAATCTGGCAATTATTTTCTTGATTAATCGTTTTTGTCAATAAAAAGACAGAAAATAGTGGAAATTCCCATTAATTTCTTAAAGCCCAAGGTGATGTCTCACATTTGGTTGAGAATTTATGTTTTGTCTGATCAACAGTCCAAAATCCAAAGATATTCAGATTACCATCATGTATGACACAAAAAAGCTTAAAATCCTCACATTTGAGAAGCTGCAACCTGCAAATATTTGTCATTTTTCCTTAAAAAAAATGATTAAAACGATTATTCAATTCAATTACCAAAATAGTTGCTGATTAATTTTCCGTTGATCAACTAATTGATTAATCAACTAATTGTAGCAGCTCTAATCCAGCAGTTACCTACTTTCAAAACCCTGAGTGTGCTGTAACACTCTGACTGTATTTGCTGTGGGTGTGTGCAGGCTGTCGCAGAGGAGGGTGTCAGCGTCCTGGTTCACTGTTCAGATGGTTGGGACCGTACTGCTCAGGTGTGTTCGGTGGCCTGCGTGCTGCTGGATCCCTACTACAGGACCCTCAGAGGACTGATGGTAGATACTGAACCTTTGCCTTTGTGTTTATGTTGCAGTGTAGGATTACATCTCTGAAGTAGCACTGTGAATGTCACACACCCCTCTGGTACACTCTGTATCATATTAATATATCTAGTTACATTCTGGCTTTAGCTGATGGTAGTGCATGCTGGGCTCACGATGCTTGTTTCTTTGATCTGAAGGATTTGCTCAGGCTAACTTGGAATCCTCCAAGAGCCACTGTGGAAAATAAATTTAATAGAGTTGCCTGCTTTTGGGAATGGACCCTGAAGTCAGAGGAAAATGACCCCATACAGGGGGTGAAGAGGTTCAGATGTTCTTCAGGGATTAACTGTGCATCATGTCTGAACCTTTTAATCACAAGTTTAAAATTCCCAAAACTATAATCATACCTCTGTTTTAGTGTATGAATGTCTTTTTCTGCACTCAGGTTCTCATCGAGAAAGACTGGGTCTCATTTGGACACAAGTTCTCTCACAGGTTTGACTCTGAAACATTATTCTCATAGCATCTATGATTTTAGATGTTTTGTTTTGATCTAACTGTCCTCACCTCTTCTCCAGATGCAACCACCTGGTCGGAGACCCTAAAGAGGTGTCTCCCATCATCGATCAGTTCCTGGAGTGCATGTGGCAGCTGATGGAGCAGTTCCCCTGTGCCTTTGAGTTCAATGAGAGGTTCCTCATCACAATTCACAGCCACATCTACTCCTGCCAGTATGGTAACTTCATTGGCAACAACCAGCGGGAAAGGATAGAGCTGGGGTGAGATTTACACCTGCAGCCACCATCAGTTTCTTTTCCTTTTCACAGCGCAGACAAGTATGCCACAACTCCGAGAGAAGATTCAGAGCCAGTAGTATATAACATTACTTCTGCAAGGAAAGACAACTTTATATCATTGAAACAAAAGCAAATAGATTATTCTAAATCAGTTTCTTTCATCAGATGTTTTTTTATATTTTATATTTCCTTATCTTTATCTCTTGACTGCCACTTGACATTCATACAGGTTACGTGAAAGGACTCACTCTCTGTGGAGTTATCTGTGGACGAACCGTGAGGACTACATCAACCCTCTGTATAGACCAGACCACAGCCAGACTCAGGGGCTCCTCCGGCCATCTACTGCCCCCTACTGTTTTAAGTATGTTCACACAAACGACAACAGAAACATACAACTGCCTTTGAAGTCTGTTACACACGTACAATATATTTCCTGAGTTATCAGACTCCTTTGTGAAAAAGTAGATCTAATCTATAAATGAAACTAAGGAAAGAACCAGGGTTTGAGGTGTGTTCATTTCAGAGTTGAAACATTCTTGCTGCATTGTTGTGCAGATTTTGGAGAGGGCTGTACAACCGTTTTGACCGCGGGATGCATCCTCGACAGTCTGTACAGGATTACGTGAGGGCCATCCAAGAGGAGACGCAGCAGTTACAGGAGCAGTTGGCCTCACATAAACAGGTAGGACAAGACTGAAAGAATATTAATATTGTAACAGAGACTCTTAAAGTATGAGTAAGAATAACTCCTGCAGTGTTTTTCCTGTTTAAAAGACGACTGCAGTGTTAATGCTTAACTGATTTTACATTATCAATAGAAAATCGCTAAACTGGAGCAGGAGCAGGGTTGGAGTGTCGCCCAGAAAGCAACCACTTTTGATAAAAGCCCCACAGCGTGGGCTCTCGGTAATGACCTGGGTCTGGCCAACACCCCTCAGGACTACACCGGGGGCCTCATCACCAGCAGCCCCTGTCAGCCAAAAGCACCAGAGGGCAGCCTGATCCTCTTCCCCCAGGACTTGAACAAAACATCCGACTCCAACCACTCCAACAGCAGCGACCCGGAGTCTGGGATTGCAGACCTGAGCTGCCGTTCACCCCTCAGTGAGGACAGCACCAGGGATCCGGACTCTGACGAGGCCGCCTACTCTGCTGCCTAAGCAAATGTAGCATTAGGTGCAACAGCCCCCAGATGACCCGCACCGCAGGGCCACTGAACAAACACTACCTTTACATGCACCAAGTAACCCGGCTATTGGCTAACTCCAGAGAAAAGTCTTATTCGGGTTACACAACTGACTTGCACTTTTGTTTGCATGTGGTGTGGCGGACACTCCCTGTTGTCACATATACTAGTTAAAAGCTGTTTATTGCTGACCACATTTTAGTTTGTACCCAGTTGAAAGGATTTAAGGTTCTAAAAGTAATTGAAGAACCGAATATGATTCATTGTCGTCTCTGTTGTTGACAGTTAAATTAATCCAAAACCCTGCATACAGACAGTTAAAAAATGGTGAAATGCATCCTGGGCCACAGTAATCAGTTTAATAGTGTGGTAACATTCTATTGAAAAATCAATTAAAATTAATTTACATGAGTTAGGAGCAAGTTAATAACAATTCTGAATAAGTCAGTGCACATGTAAAGTGGGTGCATGAACTCATCTCATCAGATTAATTGTGAGTCATTTTAGTGTGTGTCTGCTTTTTATTGTGGTCTTTCATAGAGTTCATTTACTCATTAGGCATTTGACATTATACTTTAAACACCTTTTAAACACCACCTAATAACAGTTAGAAACACTGCTACAGAAGTGAATTACTATTAGTTCAATCCCAGCTCAAATCAGCAATAAAAGAACAGAAATAGCACTTTGATATGCGAGTTTTCAAAGCAACATGAGACAAAAAGCAAAGCACCAAAGAGAACAAATCAACACAGTCTCAGTTGCATTGATCTGAGAGACTATAAAATGAATTAATAGAGAGGGATATCAGAACACAACCAAACAGATCAAACAATGAAAAAGATGAAACAACGAATGGACAAACTGCAGGGATAAAAAAAAGCAGACTATGACGATGTGGTACTTTTGTCTAACACTTGGTTTTTAATGCCGTCACTCCGTACGGTCGCTGCTACTCAAAGGCTGTCTGAGTGCAGGACATTGCTACTTACAATGTAGCAATGATTCAACCCCAAATGACATATTATGACTGAATTAAACTCTCTCAACACACCACAGTGGCCGCAGTTGGGTTTTGGACTACAATAACCGGTGGTTAGTTGTTGTTTGGCACTTTGTGGTCCACACCAGGGTATTTCAACCTATCATACAATATCAACACTAGAGGATGTGAAAAATAAGCTTTGAATTTTCACTGGAGACAAGGAAACTTTGGACATTTATGTCAACAATGTTTTAACAGATTTGTTGCCGTCAAACCAAAATTCATACCAAAGGGAATTCACTGTCTGCTGGTATAAATATGCTGAGTAAATGATTGGATGTACAGAACCAGCAGACCAGAGCATGTGAACACAAGTATACTGTTGCTTACGGGAGGAGATTACTGACTGATTTTTTTTTTTTTTAAATATTTGTTCCATTTTCTCCAGAATGAGCAACATCACTGTGTCTATAAAATTATGCCCACTACAATATTGCAAATGAACAATGCACAAATTATCAAGCAAAGCATGTTAAGATATTTTTGTACTATTTTTTGACTACTGTAATCTTGCTTTATGCATGTTGTTTTTATTTGTATCAGAGCGTCTTAAAAGTCAGGTCATAGAGCCTCGTATAAAAGACAGCGCTTCATATTGCTGGGTTTATTTGTTGTGGAAAAAAAGCCAGAATTGTCAAACTTATCTAAATGCAAAGTTGTGTAAATTGTCATTTTCTTGTGAAATAAATAAATAAAAATAAATAAATGCATTACTGTCCATGTCTAATTGTTCTATTAACTCCTGATTATGTTCTTGAGCTTTTATAGCTTTAGTTTTATTTGCCCAGTACTTTAGATGTATACATTTCAGAGACTGGTCCCTCCAAGTCAACACAACACAGAACACACTGTCAACAGTTTTCTGATGGACCATTTATTTGGAAGAAAGTAGTTCTAATAAAAACTATGTTTTGTGGATTATCTGGAGAAACAGGGACACTGATCCTGGAAAAACACAACTTAATGCTGTGAGTAACACAAACGAAAGGTCATTCACCTCTTGTATTGGGGTGGCTGCAGAAATCTCACTAATATCACACCCTAAGCAAATAAAACCAAAGCTATCTGCATGGCTAGATACTGTTTAAACCATACTTTAAAAAAATGTTATCTAGAATTTGTTTACCCAGTGTACAGTAAAGTCTAGGCTTTTCAACTATTTGTTGAAACAAACTCAGATTGTGAGCTGCACAGTCTGGCATCTTGAGAATGACCCAACACACATTGTTGTCAGATTGGCAAGGCGTGTCCCTCACTATTTCACTTTTTGTCATTGTACAAAATCCTTCATGCAAGAGAGATGCAACAATGTCTGAACAGTTGCAGAATGAGCTGCATTTACTTGTTATTCACAAACTACAACAAATTCTGAAGTGTTGACTGGGAGTAAGTTAGCGAGTACCAGATTTTATGACATTATCAGTCAGATTGAGTCAATGGCAGCAAAGCCTGTCCCCATCCCTGTTGTTAATGAACATCTGTCCAGCTGTACTGGCTTCGAGCCAGACCCTAAAGCCCTGCCAGCACCAGCAGAGCTGCCCTGTGGTTCAGACCGCTGTCTGCTTTCTGTTTTAACTGCTTACAAAGGCAATTTTACTTCATCAACAATGCATCCTTCTTTGTTTGTAACTATTATTAGTCAAACCAAATTCTAATAGTGATCAAATGTGATGCTCCAGAAAAATGGTCCATTTTTTCTTAGGAAAATTAAATTTTCTTTTTGATCATTTCTAACATGTGACAGTTTGTTTGGACACAAAAGTGAAATTTAACCATTTTCCTCTCTCACTTTCAATTTTTGCAAAAGTTTTGAAATAGGAGCATTGATCAAACAGGACGTTGGTGCCATACGCATACATACGCACATGACGTTCCTGCTTTACGTGATGACGTCGTGTTGTAGGCTCGGCTATGATGGCAGCCGCAGGTTGACATCGATACAATAGTGAATATAAACTATTTAAAAGTTAGCGGAAAACCCCCCGACACAGTAGCGCAGGTCAAACTAACAGTTTTGAGATAGTACACGCTTAAAACACACCCGCCCGGTTTGGGGAACGGTAAGTTACCGAAGCTACAGTCAGCTTTGCAGTATCAAAGTGGCAGAGAGAGAGAGAGAGAGAGAGAGAGAGAGAGTGAGTGAGTGTGTGTGTGTGTGTGTGTGTGTGTGTGTGTGCTGCTATGTACTCGCCTCTTTCTTGGTTGCACACACTCCTGTCTATCTGTCGAGACCGGTGTCTACTTTAGATGTGTGCTGAAACTGAACACACCTGTCCTGCCCACGTTAACTAATGCTAAGTGTGCAGCCTGCTAGCCGCTACAATCAACCTAGCTGGCCCAAAGTGCTGCTGAAAGCTGCTGCGACGAGCTAACGTTAATGTTAACAGCAGCTGGCCGAGCACGTCCTTCATATTTTCAACAGCTGCTGCTCCCACTGTGTGTTTGCTTTCATATAACTTGTTCATTTAGCTGTTAAAGTGCAGAAGTCCAGGTGTACAGAAGCACAAACTCGCCCTGAGATTCACTTAGCTTCCCAGTGCTGAGACTAACATTGAGATCTTTGTGATTTGATACCCAGATCAGGTTGTATGTCCTGCAGTTTATATTATAATGATTTGTCAGGGTTTCTTGGATATCCAGGGATCATGTGTCCAATGCTTTTGTCCTGTCACAGGTCAGCATGCCAAGGTAGGACTGTGAACAAGCTGTTTTCTTGAAGCTTTCTTTGTTTCCTTTCTTTTTGCATCTTTCTGTTTGCATGTTGAAGTGGCACTATGCCCGCAGCTACTGTGGATCACAGCCAAAGAATATGTGAGGTGTGGGCCAACAACCTGGAGGAGGAGCTGAAGAGGATACGACATGTCATTCGAAAATACAACTACATCGCTATGGTGGGTGACACGTTGACATAACCGGGGAAGATGAACACTGCCAGACATCTCACTGTGACGCTGAGCTGTGTTTCCTTTGTGCATGACGTGTTTTCTCTTTGCAGGACACAGAGTTTCCAGGTGTCGTAGCCAGACCGATCGGAGAGTTCAGGAGCAACGCCGACTATCAGTACCAGTTACTGCGCTGCAATGTGGATTTGCTCAAGATAATCCAGCTGGGCCTCACGTTTATGAATGAACAAGGGGAATACCCTCCGGGAACATCAACATGGCAGTTCAATTTTAAGTTTAACCTCACGTAAGATGAACTCCCATGTCTCTCGCACTCTTTTGTCTTCTCGCGTGGCATTCAAATGCATCAGCCCCCTTGATCCTGACATTATATACAGTTAACAGGCAGCTAACGTTTTTTTTTTTTTTTTGAAGATTGCTCACAGCATACGCACATGAGACAGATGTAGTTACAAAAAGTGACTGTTTGTGGCCAGAATTTAGATCTCTTGCGTACAGCTTCCAACATTCAGGCTATTTATATATAATGACAACGCTTAAATACCGATCTCATTCCGACTCGATTGTCTTTTGTATTTGTGATGATAACAATGAGACGTCCGTGCTGTTCTTTCTCATCAGAGAGGACATGTATGCACAGGACTCCATCGAGCTCCTGACCACTTCAGGGATTCAGTTCAAGAAGCACGAGGACGAAGGCATCGAGACGCTGTACTTTGCCGAGCTGCTGATGACATCAGGAGTGGTGCTCTGTGACGGGGTCAAGTGGCTGTCGTTCCACAGGTATCCTGCTTTTGAAGTCATCAGCTATTTTTATTGCAGCCAGTTATGTTTGAATTCAGGCTGCTGTCTGGTAGACGGACGCATAGCAACATGACTCATATGTCCTCTGTGTCCACGTTATTGAGGAAATGACTGAAAGTTTGTTCATTCATTTTGTTCAGCTGGTCCAGTGCTTCACCTTTTTTTTTTTTTCTTTGCTCCTTGTTTTTACAGTTGGCTGTAAAGGTAATGAGAAACACAGATGAGTGATAGTTGTAGCAGCATAATAAGACTGTTCTGTAGGACATGAAAATAATTTTAACTTATTCACATTAGTGTGTATGAGTCATAATATCCGTGAACCATCCTGGCATATTGTTTAGTATACAGGCTGGTACTACTGTTTCACCCTTCAGTTAGATAATAAAAAAGCGCTATCAAATTCAGATAAAAGGAGGTGAGAAATATCAAATTTCTTTTCAGACATCAGAGCATCACTCGCATAATAAACTGTATATTTTATCTAAACTGTTTTATAATGATGATTTGCTGCCCAACCTTCCTTTTCTTGTGTAAGAGGTAAGATGTTACGCAGAAAAAAAGACATTATTTCATCATAAACGTTTTAAAACATGAACACATTCTGTTAAAATTTTGCTGTTAAAGTTTCTGTACCAACACTAACAAACATATTTATTGTCTTATTGGTCACTAGTGAACTACAATCTGCTGCTTAACATCTTCATTTCGTACTCAGTTTCCCACTGTGTCTCCATGGCAAACTGAGGCTAAAGATAACCAGGCTTTGGAAAATATGCAAAGCTTAGGTTTGAAACATCACTGTCGTCTCGTTCAGGTACTTCGAACACACTTTTTCAAACAGGTTTTACTGTCATGTTACTTTTGTTTACGTGTTACTGTCTTATCATTGTATTTTTTTTTATCCTTCTGTCTGTTTTTCATTGTTGTTTGTTGTATTCAGTTTTAATCTCTTCTGCTTTTGTTTGTAATCGGTCTGTTGTGAATCAGTGTAGGTCGAGTGTTGTAAAATCAGTTCCTCATCACAAAATCTTCTTGGGATGATGCAGTGGCATTATTTGGCCTTGCGTGTGTAGCAGGGTTGTGTATCTGACGGCTGCAGGCATGAATCCAGTCAGCCAGTTCTTGACAAAGTCACAAAAAATGTGACAAAGTCTCAAGAAACCTGCTGCTGTGTGCCCTTTGATAACACGGTGAAATTGTATTTACGTGTGTTTGTGTGTGTGTGTGTTGCAGTGGCTATGACTTCGGATACCTGATCAAGATTCTGTCCAACGCTAACCTGCCTGAGGAAGAGGTGGATTTCTTTGAGATACTTCGCTTGTACTTTCCGGTCATTTATGATGTCAAGTACCTCATGAAGAGCTGCAAAAACCTGAAGGTACTTAGAGAATTATTACAGTAGTTTTTTAAATCTTCACATCCTGATTTGTGGCCCTCAGGCTTTACTCTGACTTGGAGAGTGGATGTTGAGTGGATGACGGTGTTTTGTCTTCAGGGCGGACTGCAGGAAGTAGCTGAGCAGCTGGAGCTGGAGAGGATCGGACCGCAGCATCAAGCCGGCTCCGACTCTTTACTTACAGGCATGGCTTTCTTCAAGATGAGAGAGGTAGGCTCCGTACCACGCTGCATATACAGTCAGCTGAAAATGGGTAAAACATGTTTTTTCAGGATAAACTTATGAATTATGACTGTTTTCATGATGTGATATTTAATGAACATGTGAATGTCTGTTCTCAGCATCCTGCGCTATTTATGTTTCCTACAGATGTTCTTTGAGGATCATATCGATGATGCAAAGTACTGTGGTCACTTGTACGGGCTCGGCTCCGGCTCCGCCTACGTCCAGAACGGAACAGGGAACGCTTACGAAGAGGAGGCTAACAAGCAGCAGTCGTGACATCACTCCGAAAATCTCCCATCCTGCGGTTCACATTCAACAATCAGTGCAGCGCTGAAGCAAAGCTTCGACGACTGGATGATAACAATGGAAGAACATAAAACATACATGCATCGTTTAACAAGCTGTTTCTCATAGGTTCTGCTCACCTTAGACAACTGAATATTATGATGGTCAATAGGCGAAAAAATATCACAGCTGTCCTCACACATAACGCTGGTGGTGCGCCTGTGTGGGTTTAGTGTTTTATTCCTACGAAGCAGCGTAGACTGTCTGGTTGGTTCAGTTAAAATTTAACATGCTTGAAAAAGATGGGATTTTAGTTTTCCTAAAATGTTCTGTAGAAACGTTTTGCACTTTAAAGCTCTAACCTGATTTTATATGGAAAGCTGAAAATGTTTCTGGTGTGTCTCTCCTCTTTGTTGCCTTCTCTACGTTCCCATTTTACATTGTGAACATGTAAATCTTTACTATCACAACAACCGCTTTCACCATGCTCAGCCTTAATATTAGCTGCATTCTTATCTTTTAAACTTTAATTTATTGTACTGGTTATCTGACACTGAATAGATGCCCCAGTCAACACTGAGACGCCACATGTTGTGGTCTTCCCTGGTCATTTCTTGGATTTCTTGTCTGATAATGAGAAAGGGAGCTTTCAGTGAGTTTTTTGTTGAGTTTTTTCATATAAAGATAATGTTTATAATGACCTAAATAAGCTCTAGAAGCCTCTAGGTAACAAGCTGCTTATAAGTGAACACCATTTCCTCTGTTGTGTTGGTTTTCCTGTCGGCATTCATGATAATGCTCAGAATAGTTGCACACAAGCATATTTACAGGATGTACTTAGATGCATACAAATGGAGGAATGCTTCAGCTAAAGTAAGCATTGATTATTTGTATCTGTAAACGCCTTCATTGACTCAAGCACATAACGAACAAAGATGCATCACATCTCTAAACGACCTTGGCGCCGAGCATCAAATTCACCAGACCTTAAGAAACAATTAAAAAGTTTTAAAAAAAACTCACCTGCTGTAGGACAAGATGAGGTTACCCTGAACTACTCTGTTGGGAGTAAATATTCATTTTTTTAATTGAGATTAAGGTTTTGTAGAGTTTTAGTGTTGTAATAAAAGCAAACAAAAAAAACAAAACAAAAAAACCTTTTACTCATTGGGGAAAAAAATCATTTTAAAATGCATCTCTTTGTTTCGGTGGAGTTCATTTGACTTGTAGTTCGGGCCTTTGAATGACATTTTTGTGCAATTTATATTTTTTCTTGTATTGCTTTCCAGTTCATTCATGCTGCATAGAAGAGCCGCATGTACTAAAACGTTTGAATAAATGCTGTGTTGTTGAATAGTATCCAGAACTTCCGTAGGTGTGTGTTGAAGTGTAGGTTCACAACTTATTAACCTCCCTCTGCGTCAGATACTGATAAATGAAACCTTTTTCTTTCCGCAGAACATCGCTCACACTGTAAAAGAGTTTAAGAAAAGAATATGCAATATAAAAGAGGATTGTTTTTAGATTTTTTTGTAAATAAAGGCTTGAAACTTTTCTACCATAAAATGCTCGTCTGTTACATTTCTTCAGTGACTATTTAAACAACATACTGTTTCCAGGTAATGTGCAGCACAGAATTGAATGAGAAGCCAGAAGATGAGCTCATTTTATTCTTTTAAGGCATTACAACTGTACAATACATTGCCCCACACATCCATATTGTCTCTTGAGTCGTACATACAGAAGAATAGAAAAATATAGATTGACACTACTGTCACCATGAAGCTTTTTTTTTTTTTTTAAACAAGCATACATTCTCAAATTATTTTTTTTACAATGATGGTTTAATCATTTCCAGCCCAAATGAGAAAAGACAGAGTCCTCAGAAGGTGAAAATATACTGTACAAAGCAGCTGGAGCAGGTTTCTCTTTTTTGCTCTGCATTACATCCACAACATCATATTTGTGAGTTTTAGAAAAACACTCAACAGTATCTGCTTTTTGATGGTGACGGGATGTGCAGCATCACACGGAGGCCGGCCCTCCGGAGACAAAACAGTCGGGAAGCTTTTTTGACCGGCAGTTTAGACGTTTAGACTACCAGATGTCGCAGCACCAGATTTCAGGTGTTTCAGTGTGGCAGCAACATCCTCACTCATGCTATGAGTCAGAAGAGCCCTTATTCCAATGTAATTACTATATTACTACTCATTTGTTGTTTTCCAAGCAAGGGGAGAACATCTTGTGGTACAGTTCACTACAACAAGGTGTGTTTGAGTTGACATCCTGAGATGAAAGCATGCATAAGTTCCACGACACTCAATATTGTGGGTGGAAAACCTGCCCCCCCTCCAAAAAAAAGAAAAAAAAACCCTTCACTGTATTAAAATGGCTGCAGGGAATGTCAAATACATCACATTAACACCACTACTAGTACAACTGTTGTAGATCATTCTGAGAGTTTCTGTGACATACAAAAGCAGCCCCGATTGATTTCCTAGTATACAAAATGCAAAATGTCCCCTCTTCCACTGCTGCTCTGTGCTTATTCATATACAAACAAAAGAAAATCTGATTGCTGGAATGCAGTTTTAACTCGAATCCACTTGTTCTGAAGCCCAAATACTTTCAGATAGCAGCGGACACTGCTGCTCGTAACAATAACAGTAACACCGATGATAATAATAACCAGTTTTTCTCTGGTTTGTATGTCATGTGTCAGTTGTGTAAACCTCTCAGAAGCAGGGTGTATTATGGGAAACAACAAATATCGATGATGTCACCACCACGTCACATTCTGATAGGCACGAACACTGAGGAGGGGGCAGCATAGACCTGTTAGATGGAAACAAATATGTACATGACGTTGCTTTTATATTTTGATATGTGGATCATTTCTATATGACTGTAAACTTACTTTTCTGGATGGAACGTGTCGACTCTATCTCTGGTTACGCCTCATTTTCTATGGTCATCCCTGGGTTACTAGCACCTGAACAAACACACACAAATAAAATCCATCATCTACATCTAGAAAGGACAGATGGTTTGAAAGAGGAGAGAGGGAGTAAAAGTAAAGTGAAAATAGAGAAAGCATCCCTCAACAGACGAGGAGGAGGAGGAGGTCTACCCGTCCCAGGAGATTTAACAACTATACATTAGTTGGTCTCATGTGATGCCAACGACTCTGATGAGTGTCGTTACAACAGCCAGGAGAACTAACAAACCAAGTGGTATCAGTGACCTTGATAATGACCCCCCCCCCCAGTCAGTCAGAACTGAAGAAGTCCCTTGGATGAGAGGTGAAAGTATCCACAAACAAGTCCAGTTGCCCTTGTTTCAATCCTCCTTGGATAACCACGACGTGGATGACTGAGAATCTTCATCATCTACATCATAAAATATCTGTTTAATTATTGATTTTTTTCCTGTCTTGGGGTTGTGTAAGCAAGCAGCTTTGAGGGAAACCATTATATGGAGGATATCATTATCTTACCCTTCTTGTCCTTGTCTGCTGCATTGTCACTCTCTGTCCAGGAGGGGGTGCTGGTGAGCAGCCGGCTCTGACTCTCCCTCAGCGGCTTGGAGGGGAACTGGCGGGCGTCTGCTGCACTGGAGACATACAAAACACACATTAGCAAGAGAGTAGCCGGGAATTATGGGAGTAATATTCCCTCCTTTTTAAGATAAATTAGTCCTAAATCCCGTAATCCTGTTATCTAAATGCACAATTTAAAACTGCAGCCAGGTGATTTTCCTGCATCATTAAACCTACAGAGTTAATAAACCACTGGGCTGACTTGCAGTTGAGAAGACTCTAGTCTTTCTGTGCTGTACCTGGGTTTACTCTATGTGCGTGTTCTTCATCTTTTAACTTACGCCTTGCTGGCAGGGTTGGAGCCAGTGGGCGACGACGGCTGCTCAGGGTCCAGATTTACCAGGCATGCTGGGAACGAGCAACCGTCACCTAAACTGGAGAGTCACAGAGGAAAGAGGAAAGTAGTTTAAATAAGTATAGAATATATTAAACCCAGCATATGTAATAAAGGTAAATGTTAAAACATAGTGTAACAGTAGCTCAAGTCAAGAAAAGTCAAGCATCAAGTCAGTAAAATTACTCTACCCTACCACAGTAATATTTATGTAATATTAGCTAATATTATAAACCACAAACTACTGGTCATTATCAGACCAACTAACACTACAGCAGCAAATCCTCTCTAGTGTACAGAATTGAACAAGGGTGTGATTAATTGCTTATGAATCTTTCAAACATTACATAGTCTGGCTTTAATGTCACTATTTCCAAGCAGAAACTGACAACATAAGAAAGTACATTTTTCATGTGTTTGAGTATTTCAGTGGTTTAGTTTACAGAATAATAAATAATATAGTAGTAAATAGTTGTTTACAGAAGTTAAAGCTCTTTTGGGACATCTCCCTCTTGAATCACTTTGTTTCAAACTAAATAGCAGTGCTCACTTGCCCTTATTTTATTTTATAAATCCACATTCATTCATTCATTCATTTGTTCAGTCATTGATTCATTGATTCATTTGTTCATTCATTCATTCATTCATGCAGGACTTCTCTGACATCCTGAGTTAGATTCTGTTAAAATATGACTGAATGTTATTATTTGGCTAACACACACACACACACACACACACACACACACACACACACACACACACATAGTCCTTCTGCATCCATTCACCTGTCTGCTCTCATATATTTATCTCTCTGGACAATATACTCTATTTTTAACATGAAACTGGTGAGTGTGTGAAAGTCTGAGCATCAGTAAGCCTCTGTTTATGTTGAACATTATCTATCCAAATGTGATTTTAGCCAGCAAATTAACAAGGTGGCAGTCCTGCAAGTCACCATTTAACCCAAAGCATCTTAACAGATTACAAACTAGATTTGATTTACTGATCTAATTGTGTTTTATGTCCCAACCAGTGCAGCAGAATTTAAGCTCTTGAAGCAGAGCCTGAAGTCTTTGACCTTGACTCAAAATTACAGGTCATCATCAGCTCCTGAACTGCAAAACAACCTGTCTGTGAAACAAATAGCTTTTTAAACATAGACTTGTTTTATTAGATTTGGCTTTTAGTTTGCCCAACTTAAATTATGCTGTTTCTTTTAATCTAACTCATTTGATAGATACTTTTCCTTCTGAATTCCTCAAAAGGACCTTACCTGGAGAAAACAGGAATAGGCCAGTATTTGACTTCATCACCAAACACCTGGCGGAAGTTCTTACTGAAACCCAGACTGAAACCGTTCTTATCTGTGCCGTGACGAAACACCGGGGCACGCACAGCCTCTGAGAGGACAGACACGAAGAAGAACAGTGAGTCTGGCATAAAGATGAATAACAGGAGCTCAATCACACAATAGATCAACACATGAACGATTCCTGCTGAATAGTGGCGTCAGCAGAACATCGCTGAATGAAAGTGTCTTTGTTGTGCAGGTAAAGCAGATCTCAGAGTGTGCCACCAGGTGTGACTTCTCTTCCTGAGCAGTGTGGCAGTGTCTGTTACTAAGCTGCTTACTGCTCTGAGCCTTATGTCTTTGCATTACACTGAAACATACTCCTCAGGATCTAATCCATTCTCCTCAACACAGAGACAAAGTGTGCCACTGTGCACACATAATGAGAAACCACTCCGTCTGATACCGGCCCAAAGAGGCTCGTCAAATCACTGCGCTGATGAGGATGGAGACTGATGGTGGGAAAAACTCAATGAAACATCCTCATTAGTAGCAAACAGGAAGCAGACTGAAAGCAGATATTCAAGATACACAAACATGAGAGAGATATATACATACAGGCATGAACTACTGGCACGCAACCTACCAAGAGTGGATCTGTTCTTGCAGACGAGCCAGCAGTGGTAGGTGAAAAGCGAAGCGAGGCTGACTGAGAACATGGAGGCCGAGAAGAAGAGGAAGAGGATGTGGAACTTCGCCTGAGTGTCTGGTAGGCCGTTCTGAGGAGAAACCAAGACATCAACATAACAGCACCAGTACAGAGTACGTACAGTACCAGTATGAACTGGATCTGCTCAGTGGGTGTAAACTACTGGGTGCTGAATGACAGCTGATAGACTTCTACTAAACTATTCTACTGAGAGTTTATTACAGTCTTTCTATTTCATCGCTACTAACTGGTTGATTGGTTCGTACCAGATATTCTCTCAGACGGAAATGTGCTCTACCTCCAGCCTTGTAGAAAAACAAATAATTATGCCACATATATGAAACAGAAAGGACATTCAGATTTTATATAGGTATTATATCATTTATAATGAAACAATATACACATGAAAAAAAGGTTTAACTCAAGGTCAACATTGCTAGCTTCTGTTTAGTTGTCACGTGACTAGTTTGGGTCTCATGATGACAAGTGAGAAAAATCCATTTGCTGATGAAAAATCGTGACATGAAGTTAAAAGCCGAGAGGAGTTTTTTTTTTTTTCAAGCAATGTTCAAACTATTATTTCCAAGGTGGAAAATGAACATTCATGCTTGATATGCATAATACAATTAAAGGTTTGTATTGTGGTGCAATAGCTGAAATCCTGCTTACCGTCCAAAACTTAATGAAGTATTTCAGATCTGTAGCAGTTATAAAAAGGCAGTAGAGTAGCGAATATAACAAGAACAGCATGAAAAACTTATAGTTGGAGAATCCCACACAGTTGTTCACCCTGTAAGGAGGAAATGATGCAGGTTAGTGTTGGAAAATGTCACTAGTACATGTTGAGACAGGGCCGATCTTTTCTAGATGTAGAGACTTTTTTTTACATGACATTTGAGCAAAACTATAAATATTGGAGATGGGCTGTTTGGGTTGGTGGGAAAATTGTCACATAAAAAAAATCATGCAATATTTTGCTATAGTTCATTTTATCATTTTATCCTATAATTATTATGATTACTATGTTATTGGTTCATTGCAAATGTGTATATATTCTATTTTTCCAGGCTGTTTTGAACAAACTATGGTAAATGAATCACAACTAGTAATTAGATATTCACAATAAAAACACCACTCAGGATGTTTGTGTCACTTTAATGAAAGGATTTATAGAAAACTACAGAAGAAAAAAATCCCCTTCTGATGCTTTAACAACCAACATGACCCAATGGAGAGATGCATAAATTAAAACTAATTATCATAATCATATCATCATATTTTTTAATGAGGTCCCTCCTGGTCTGAACACTAGACTTGGTTCAATATGGCAAAGAGAGCAAACAAACTGATCATATATATCAAAAAATACACTGACTGGAATCAGATTTGTCTCACCCAGCTGCCAAAATCTGTCAGCTGGCAGGATGAGAGGTGACTTCATCAAACTCTGTCCAGTAAACTTAGCTTGAATGCAACTGATTCAAGCTATTAGAGATCAACTGACCATTTAACTAAACTGAATCAAGTCTTTTCCATCCTGAGCATAAATACTTTTGATCACAAAATCATGTAACCTGAATACTGTTGGGCCTTAAATGAAAAGAAGAAGTAATTACACAGACAACACAGTGTGAGAGCGGTATATACGGGTACATTTCTTTAAAATTCTATTCCTGGTTTAATCAAAGAGCCTCACTACATACCAGGGGCAGTGGTGATCCATCTTCAGGATGCATCTGTAACACAGCAGGGTCAGACGTCAATGTAATTGAATCTTATTCTGCCTGCCAGAATGCAATATATATGGTGGAGTCTTTTCTCTATAGGTGCATGAGCAGAGAGCCATACTTATCACAGACTGAACAATGGTGACATCGATCAGGCTTCAGCAGCTGGCAGCGGTCACAGAAACGGATTGCTGAGGAGACACAGCCAATTCAGTCACACAGCCGTCAGCAGCAGCCTCTCCTAACACTTGACCACAGACTAACAAGGTGACGGGGGTGAAATGAGCTCTGAGAGCTGCGTGTCAGTCTAGACTGCTTCTGTTGTTCTGCATCAGCAGCACTGTTCACTGTACTGTACCTCCAGAGTTGGTGCGGGTGTAGATGGGCAGATCCTTGGCTATTCTCCTCAGGATCTCCTGCTGAGACTCTCCCCGATCTTCACGCTCCAGCAGCTCTTTGTCAGAGAAGGACAGGTGAAACTATGTTGGGCAGAGCGAAAAACAAACACCTGTGACTTATCAGTATCCTCATCCGTGAGCAGTTATTTCTGATGAATCATAGCTTTGCATTTGTCAAAACTGGCTTGAATATTTTGTCAGATACATACTGCGTTAGCGTCAGTAATGCAGAAATATGTTTTACAATGAAGTGCAGCTCAGTAGGCAGTGAAGGGTATTTCTGTTTCCTCCATTTGTTTGTTGTTTTCTGCCCCAGCAGGCAAATGGGAGCAAAGCAGCACAGAGCTGCGATATTACTTTCAGTCACTCAGGCGATTTATGATTGAACACTGGAAGCAAATAACTCTGACGATAACAAACAGCTCGACACACGAAATTTCACTTTTATTACAAAACCTCAAGAGATCCAGCGATCGCATCTCATAAAGGAAAGCTTTCATTCGAGGTGATTATTGCCTGCATGTGTTTCACCTCAGTAGAAATTGAAATACAAGGTGGCTTTTCTCAGAAGTGTCCTCTCTAAGTCTTGCGTGTGTGTGTGTGTGTGTGTCTGTGTGTGCGTGCGTGTATTCATGCTGCAGAGCTGAAGTGCTGTGGTCAGGATCAGAGCCATTAGAGTGCAGCTCCAGGCACTTCCACTGGAAAGTATTATTAGTCTAAATGCAGCGTTCAATCACACAGGGAGGCTGTAACCTACATCTGCACTTCCCACGATGCCTCATCATCCCAGCTGACAATAACGCTGCGTCGCAGTCACACTCACCTCCTTCAGGGGGTTCATGGGCTTGGTGAAGATGGTTTGCCAGTAAGCCCATACAAACATGATGAAAATGACATGGTACACCAGCAAGTACACAACTGAAAGCAGACAGAAAACATAAACAAATCATCATCATCTATCATCAAGGACGTTTTGTGCATTGTCATTGTAGGCCAGTGTGAGAGTGAAAAAGAAACTGAAACAGAAATAGGACCACACACCACTTACATTAGGAATCTATAGATCTATATATATACCATAACAATAAAGATTTTGCTTGTACCAGATTTTGATCATAATTACACATGCACTTGCAGCAATAGTGACTCAATTATATTCCCAAATATTTAGAAAAAAGAATTCTCTGAAGCAGAGGCAGATTAAAAACAGTGTAAAATGATTGGTTTGTCTTGATAGATACCAAAAATTAGACATTGGAGGGTTTCTGCCTCTCTCATTTTATCTCTACACTCTGTAACACACACTGAGTGCAAGCTTTAAAGGAGTATATCGATGTAGCGTTACACTTTCATTAAGGTGGGAGTCTTGCAAGAGACAGATGAATGGTCTAAATTGAAGAAAACATTTTCTCTGATTTTATGAAGCTCCTCCAGAACCACAGATGATATTATTCAACAGTTTTCACAGGCAGAGTAGAACTCCTCATGATGTGTAAACTCATTTTAATGTGTAAAATCTGTGGGTTACCCCTTTAAACATACATGAGAAGTCGTTTGATACACTTCCAGCTGATAGAGGCTGACAAAATAGTTTTGATGTGAGCTGCCTCTGCAGGCAGATCCTGCTGAATCTCCTCTGGACTAAATTCAACTCAACATCTGACACTTTAAGTTTAAATAATTCCTCTTGATTTCTGACAGTGTTATAAAACACTTACCCTTTTCTCCTGTGTCTTCAATTGACTCTGCAAAATGAAAAGACACAGTCAGGTCTGTGTCAAGCAAAAAAAAGGTAAAACATTGTGGAGCATCTGGGTACAAAAGGCTGCTGTTTTGTTTTGTTTTTTATTCCTTTACATGTGCTGCTTTTGTTTACTTGATACATGTTTGAATGAAAGTCAATGTCCAAATTCAATTAGGCAAAACTGAAAAATGCTGACTCTGTAAATCCTAGTGTCCAGCACCACACCAGTGTGCTTGAAAATCCCAGTGACACACAATCAATATACACCATGCTCAGTTCCACTCATTGTTCCACTCGTATAGATAAGCATTACTGTGCATTGACAAAAGAATACATCCTGCGCAGTATGTTTGTGTGTGTTTGTGTGTGTGAATGCTGACAGCTGCTACTGCTCCCACCACAGAGGGGACCGGCTGAAGCTGCTGATCCCAGGCAGACATCAACACCCACACACTTGATGAGCGCCCCAAAAAACTTTCACAAAAACACACGTACAGATCTGGACTCACAGACTTCAAAATATAAAAATGTGTAACAGAGACAAGTGGAGACCTGTTGGAAGATCAGCTGACAGTTTTATATTTGTCCCAATATCTGAGCAATGATTAGCTGAGCATACAGAATCATCCGTCTTCAGCAATTAGCACGCACACACACACACACACACACACACACACACACACACACACACAGCAGGAACTGAAGAAAGGTGAGCCAAGGAGCTGAATCAAGGCATGCAGCCAAATATCATGTGCACGCCGTCTTGCCAGAAAGCCCCAGATTCTGACAGTGAAGCATATACTTTAGGTGTGTGGGTGTGTGTGTGCGTGTGTGTGTGAATGTATATTAATGTGTCTATTGAGGCATTACGGTCACTGCCGTACGTCAGCCTTCTCTTTTCCTGTTTGCATTCTTGCTCCAACAAGGTACATTTCCAACAATGCACAGACTCTCAGAAGCTAAACAATTTTCCCATCTTGGAAAGAGGGCCAACTGTTCGTAGGCTGATGTTTGGTGCTTTAAAAGAAAGTGGGTCAACCACAGATTGCTTGGGGTGAATTATGTAAGCCAGACAATGGGATTAACTGAGCTGCTGAGGTATCAGCTGATGATACTTTCACACAACTGTCCCTGTGTCTATCTGCAGAGCACATGTCCTGTCCTACTGCTGTTGTTTTCTTCTGTCTGTCCCATGTGACACGAATGCATCACAATTCCTCTCTTGTTCTACTAGAAGCAAAACAACACTGTTAAAAAGAGGCCTGATCAAACAGTGATTTTGTTTTTCTGTCACCCTGCAGTTATGAAAGATGTCTCAATATCCCATAAAGGCACCGGACACATAGCGTCCTGTAACTCTAGAAGAGGTTCATCCTGGGACAGACGCCACCCTGGTCAACCCACTGGCTCTATAACTTCCGCAGCACACTCAGCTCTCGCAGATCAGGTCAAAATGGATGTAAAGACTGTCATAAAGGTGCATACTTTCAGGCTCAGGGACATCGTCGTGTTTGCCTCTGTTTGGTCTCATTTAACCGTCTCCATTTCATCCCCCTTTTTGACAAGAAGAGATTTTCTTTCCTAGTGGTCTGAAAAGCTGCCAAGCAGAGCACAGAGTAGGCTGGCGAGATTCCTCTGAGACATCCTAGAAACCATTGCTCACTATCCAGGTCAACTCTGTGCTCACCGTTCACCGATGAGGCTCACTGTCTGCAACCGCACAACCCAGCATCGAGCCAGAGGGAGCGAGGAGAAGGCAGGCCAGACTTAAAGCCATTACAGTCAGACTTCTTGCCAAAAGATAATGCTGGTGGTGTTGTGGTTCAGATAATGAAGCTCAGCACCTACATAAAGCTATTACAGTAAGTCTTTAAGATAGTGCTGATAGAGTGGTAGTCAATGCATCTCACAGTGTAGATGAGTGAGCCACATGGCCTAATCCTTTTCTGAACCTCCTTTCATAAAAATGTAATAAAAGCTCCTTCACAATGGAGGCTATGCATGTTACATCACAGTAGGCGGAAGCGATTGTGGTTTCACCCACTGAGTGGCAGAAAGAGTCAAGCCAGGTTCAGACTACAGGAGTTGTGGGCCGATTCATCCCTGATTCACCCCTCTGATGTACAGACCAGATTATCTGCTAATGTGAGGGGTTTACAGATCCAATCTAAAACCTCCATAACTGCTCACAGACTCATCAGGGCCACCCCAATCATTTCAAATTTATTTGAGATTTAGGATTTAAAGGTGCAGTGTGTAGAATTTAGTAGCATCTAGCGGAAAAGACCTGGCATAAATGGAATATAAGATTCATAAGTATGTTTACATTAGTGTAATCATCTGAAAATAAGAATCATTGTGTTTTCATTACCTTAGAATGAGCCCTTTATATCTACATAGGGAGCGGGTCCTCTCCCACAGAGCGCACCATGTTGCACCGCCATGTTTCTACAGTAGCCCAGAACGGACAAACCAAACACTGGCTCTAGAGAGGACCTTTTGAGTTTTTTGCAAGTTTCACAGCCACTGTAGGTTTTCCTACACACTTGCAAGTGGAGGGTGAGGAGAGGTGTATTCATTTGGTTGCAGCCTGCAACCTCACTGCTAGATGCCACTAAATTCTACACACTGAACCTTTAAAATCTGGATGATTACGTCGCTACTTTCTGAATGGGATCACAATAGCCAATGAGAGAGACAAGTTTACAAGGACACGGAAGTGAATGAGACCAAAAGAAACAACAACAAGGTTGTACAGGTGCATTGGACAGCTGAGATGGAGGAAAGGCTTGTCGATATGTGAAAAGAACACAACTGCCTATATAACATGTCTTTCAATACATAATAACCATACGGACAAAGAGAAGAGCTTTACTAAAGCAAGTTGTTGCACCATGTCAGTCTTCATTTTGTTTACATCTACTACCCTATGAGATCACGTGAGCGAGAGGTGGTGCATTACTTCCTCTGGCATGATAATCTCATTAATATCCTCTAGTGTGTTATGTGCTATTATTTTCAAATCTTGCAATGTGTGCATGTTTGAGATTAGAGAGAAGAACATCTGTGAACTTTCTCCTTATGTGCTTGATGCAACCCGACTTCAAAATCAGTTAGGATTTTAAAACTCCTGTAGTCTGAGCCCCGCTTAATTTACTGAGTGGCAGCGTTAGCATTGAGCTTGAATGCCACAAAAACACACACAAAACACATCTAAAATGGGAAAGAGCTGTTGTGCGATTTGACTTTACAAATAATTTCAACAAGGAATCAGAGCTATCGTTTTACAGACTGCCAAAAGCTAAAGAAAAGCAAAGCAAATAGATTGCTGCAATTTGTAGAAACAACTGGAATCCAGGCACCAAAATGTGGATTTGCGGTTGCCATTTTGTTTCAGGTATGTTAGATTTTTGGGTGAAATCACAACTTAATTTATATACTGTATTGACTTCTAATCAATTAAACATTTAGCATCTTTAATTTATATTCTGTGTGACTGTAAAGTTTTTGTCAGCATTTAATAAAAACATCCATGATGAGCCTTGTGTCCTACAAACAAAGAGGGGGATGGTTAGATAGTGTTAACAAACTAAGACAAATCCAGTTTTCCTTATAAGGGGGTACAGTTAGACAGATAGCCAGATAACTTTAAAAGTTGCTCCAAAATATGCTTTTTCTTTATTATTAGCATCTTTATGGGTGGCTGAATCACACTCCTAGGCCACCTTTGTAATACCCTCCAACCCCCATACACAAGTCAAATGCTGTAAGTAATGATGAAACCATCCTGTGCATGCTGGTGTCATGAATTGGAAATATTTCAATGATACACAAAAAACCCTGATAACCACTTCCTTGTAACATTATGCTGACAGTTCCTGGTTGAACTGTTATTGTCATGTGACTGACACTGTCCACACACTGCGTAAACAACAAGCCAGTCTTCTGCACCCAGAAAAAAAAAAAAATCAGCCTGGACCACTAACTGCTCCCACAGAATGTCTCCCCCACCCCATCACCAAAAGAAAAAAAGGCATTTCCCCCTCACACAGACACACACCTCCTCCTCATACTACCCAGACAGCTGATTGCTTACCTATGCAAAGCTGCAAAACATAGGCGTAGTACGACCAAGCCACTATGAGGGCGATGAAGAGGACCGGGATCCAGTACAAAACTCTCCAGCAGCCCCACTTGATACCACGCGAGCCCGACGGTGCCATAGTCTAGGAGCGGATCATCTCCCGTGCGCATTCGTCTGTTTCTCACCCTCCACGTCCTCCTCCCTCCCTCTCTCTATCTCTTTCTCTCCCCCCCTCTCTCTCCCTCTGTGTGTGTGTGTGTGTGTGTGTGTGTGTGTGTCTGTCTGTGTCTTCCTGAAGACTGTCACTGCATCGTAGCTCCGGGTCTGATCAGTCTAATCGGCAGCTTAGACGGAACATCCTACCAGCCAGCCTCCCGCTCGGCCCGCCTCTGATGCTGCTGCCGCCGCTGCAGCTGCTGCACTGCTCTCCCCTGATCGTCCTGCTCAGCCACTACAGACTACACAATATTGACAGCACACACACGCACACACACACACACACACACACACACACATGCATACACACACACACGCACTGAGAAAGTCAGCACCGCCCTTGCTGCCTCCCAACGGGTTGCCATGACGTCCGCGGGATGCTGCAAGCCCTGCACATTTTTCACCGGGAGCAGATGGGTTCAATAAGTTCGAGCTCGTGCGTTGAAACGTATGTGTGTATAGTCACCTCTAATACACGCATCTATGTCTACAGAGGAGATGTAACGATGTTTGCTCGAGTCAATTACCATCATGTTTTACTTGCAAACCAAGAAAAGAAGAAGCACAGTCACACAAGACAGAAGTGTAGTTTTTTTGGCAATGCTGTGGTTCTCTGTTGGTCTGTCCACCACTTTGGTCCAGACTCAAATCATTGTCTCCAGAGGATGAATCGCTTTGGTAATCCTCTGACTTTTCCTCTAGCACCACCATGAGGAGCTAGAGGAAAAGTCCATAAACACACTCACTCTCTGCTCTGTATATGTGTGTGTCGGTCAAACAGACACAGTGACAGCAGAGGAGCAGCACACAGCAGCACTCTACACACAGCAGAGGAGGGAGACAGAGAAGCAGGGAAAACACTGAATCAAATAAAAACACAGCGATGTAACCTGGTTGCTACTTTGAATCCTGACCTCACATCCTGTGTGCTGTTATTGGCTGGGGGTTACACACCCACTGTCCAAAGGTTGATGAAAAGAGACGTCCCAAACACAGCAAAATAATAAGAAAGTACAGGCAGAGGACAGAGTCTCTGTAGACACATACACCACCACACACTTCTAGTAGGTCATAAGTGATGACTGAGAGGGATTACTTTTGTATGACTATATACATTTTTTAAATATCATCCTGCATAGTATACCTTTAAAGTTAAAGTGTTAGTTTTTACATTTCTTGGAATATCTTGACAATGACCGGATGGAGTACAGTGAAATGTGGTACAGACATCATACATGAGATGATGAATTTTTAAAAACTTTCATCTCTTCACTTTTCATCTTGTGCCACCATCAGGTCAACATTTCTGTTTGTCCAATACTTTAAACACAGCCTAAAGCATATTGTGTTTTGACAGTGTAGTTGAGGGTCTGCAGGATCCACTTGCTTCTGCTGCTACTGACCCCAATTGCAGCTGATTTTATTTTCTTTTTTCAGCTCTACATTATAGGCTACATTACCAAGCCCTCCTGCAGGCTGCAGTCTATTTATTCTGTGCCAGCTATCATCATATTAACTGAATACATTTACAAGCTGTATAAAAATGATGCTGTTTAAATGTGACATAAGCTGTGATTTACCATCTGTTGCAAATGTGATGCATATGGAAGCAAAGTATCGGTATGCAACATGATGTCTCACTCTGAGAAAAATCATTCATGCGTCAGTGGAAAACTGAACTTGTTTAGATGCAGTTTAAACTAGATACAAGAAACACTACCCGCACACTGAATCAGAGCTCTGTTTTCTTTATTTGTGACATTTCAACCAACTACAGGTCTTCCTCAGGCAAATACCCACAGGAAAGAAATAAGGCATATATATATATATATATATATATATATATATATATATATATATATACATATATATATATATACATTTAGCCAAATGACCAGTGACACTACAATCATCTAATCACATTCACATGTGTCATGACACCATCATCATAAGAAGAATAAAAACATTAACATGAAAGGTCGAATTATGTGCAAATTTTTGGTCAATAAGTCACAAAGATTTTACAATCTTACAAACAGAAATATCAAACACTCATTTCATATACACTGATCAGCCAAAACATTTAAACCACTGACAGGCAAAGTGAATAACATTGATTATTTCGTTAAAATGGCACCCGTTAAGGGGTGGGATATATAAAGTAGCAAGTGACCAGCCAGTTTTTGAAGTTGATGTGTTGGAAGCAGGAAATATGGGCAAACGTAATGATCCCTTTGACAAGGGACAAATTGTGATTGCTAGATGACTGGGTCAGAGCATCTCCAAAACATCAGGTCTTGTGGGGTCTTCCTGGTACGCAGTGGTCAGTACCTACCAGAAGTGGTCCAAGGAAGGACAACCACTGAACCTGTGACAGGGTGACAGGCGCCCAGGACTCATTGATGCATGTTGGAAGCAAAGGCTAACCCGTCTGGTCTGATCCCTCAAATGAGCTACTGTAGCGCAAACTGCTGAAAAAGTTCATGCTGGCTATGATGGACAAGTATCAGAGCACACAGTGTATTGCAGCTTTCTGCATATGGAGCTGCACAGCCGCAAACTGGTCAGAGTGCCCATGCTGACCACTGTCCACTGCCAAAAGTGCCTACAATGGGCACATGAGCTGAGCATCAGAACTGGACCATTGGGTAATGGAAGAAGGTGGCCTGGTCTGTTGAATCACGTTTCCTCTTACATCATGTGGACAGCCGGGTGTGTGTGCATCGTTTACCTGGGGAGGAGATGATACCAGGATGCACTACGTGAAGAAGGCAAGCTGGTGGAGGCAGTGTGATGCTCTGGGCAATGTTCTGCTGAAACCTTGGGTCCTGGCATTCATGTAGATGGTACTTTTACATGTACCACCTACCTAAACATTGTTGAAGATCAAATACCCTTCATGGCAACCGTATTCCCTGATGGCAGTAGCCTCTTTCAGCAGGATAATGCACCCTGCCACACTGCAAAAAATGTTCAGGATTGGTTTGAGGAACATGACAAAGAGTTCAAAGTGTAGCTTTGGCCTCCAAATTCCACAGATCTCAATCCGAACAAGCATCTGTGGGATGTGCTGGAAAAACAAGTTCGATCCATGGAGGCCCCACCTCGCAACTTACAGGACTTAAAGGATCTGCTGCTTACGTCTTGGTGCCAGATACCAGAGGACACCCTCAGAGGTCATTCGGAGTCCATGCATTGACGGGTCAGAGCTGTTTTGGAGGACCTACGCAATATTAGGCAGGTGGTTTTAATGTTATGGCTGATCAGTGTAAACAGTAGTAATAGTGTGCCATAGGTTGACTAGACACTAGGTGGCAACAAGAGTAATTAAAAACATATATAGTGTAATAATGTAATAAGAGGAAAAAATAGGACAGGAGACAAATGTTTATATGTATATAAATATACACCTGGACTAGGACTATATGAGTGAATAACCTACAAGAAGTGTTTAATATCAATGCAGTTAAACAATGCTGAGCAAAATAATGAATCTGTCCAGAAATGACAAATATACAATTAACTCCATGTGTGAGTCAATTTGTGACAATAAACTGTTTTGATATATAACATTTAATTACAAACATGTTCTCTATTACATCTTAAAGGCATATTATGTAACTTTTGCTGAACAGTGCAGTTAAATGAAAATGGACCATTGAATGTCCCTTTATTTAAGATTCTCTTAAGTTACTTATGTTACAGACATCATCATGTGGCGAACAGTAACACAAGTAGAGAAAAGTCTTTACATCAATATTCATCTAAAGTTTGCTATAGTTAGCTGACATTAACCACCATAAGGGAGTGGTCATACCAGACCAAGTTAGACGTTGGCAACAAAAGCCTCTGGGTGTAATGAAATGAGCTACTGTGTGCTTTATTTCTTCTGAATTCAGCTTTTCTTTTGTAAGAGGGAGATTATGTTATTTCTTCTTTAGTCTCACTTTGTATGAGCCTACTTAGAAATACAAAAAAAAGTGTGCTGTGTAGTTACATCTGAGTGTTGTAGTTACATTTCTAAACTTCTAGGGAAAATATAAAAATGTTATGCTGACCCTGAGCTCTCCTAAATGGGCATTTCTCTGATTTTATGCATGTGGATTGATTTACTTGTCACAAGGAGTACTATTCAACCTGTGACGACAGGCTATAATGTGTTTTGGTGATGTCATCAGGGTTATCTTGGTTTAGGTTTGAGACTTCAAAATTTGAACAGACCTCCTGATATAAACTTGGGCCCTGGGGTTTGAAAGATGTGGGCATTTACCAGGCAGAGAAGGTTTGATAAACGTTGCTATTGAAATGCATTATGGACACTGTAGGATCCAGTTTTTTAGGAACTTGACCCATACTAAAAGACTAAGTCTAAGACTAAGTCAGGATATCTCAGCCTCTGCTGCATCAATTTTGACAATTATTTTACTTTTGAGTCCCTCAATGATTTGACTGTTATCAAGCTATTACATACACATTATCATCATACATCTGTCCCAAATATATGGGCCAATAGGGGCCTACTAAACCTTCCCAAATTGGGTGCAATGAACACTAAATTGCTGGGGTTCCCCTTTAGGCTTCTCGTCGGAGGCTACAGCATTTTTGTGGATATGTACTGGATTTTTCACACTGCAGGGAAAGTGAAACCTCTTATCAAAACAGACTACAGCCAGGCAAAGGTGGACAAAAGTAATGTTACTTTTATATATCTATATCATATTTATGTAACAAACTAGAACTATAGACTATAAATCTAGTCTAAAATAGATGAAAAAAACCCTCTGAAAACACATCTTTCTCTTAATATACCAAATACAAACAGGCTGAACTGTGTCAGTTAACTATATTAAGTTTCAGGGATCTGTTTTACTAGCCTTGAAGGACCCGTTGATCTTACTTCAGGAACCACAGAATCAGAGTGCGAGACTGCAAATTATTTCCCTGCTGAATTAATCATTTAAAGATAAAAAGTCCCTGATTATAGTGTCGTACACCCACATAGCCGCAGGTTCCTCATGATTAATACTGTTAATGATTTGCCTTCAGGTTGAGGGGAAAAAAGCTAATTTATTCTTCTGTGGTCCAACCATCAGGCCACTGTAGTTAAAAAGCAAAGATTTGTGTGGGGAGGAAAATGTGAGCAGTTCACAGTTTATTAGCTGACTTGTGTGTAAACAGCGACCGTAACTGCAACTAAACTAATTTGTAGCGTGTGTGTGAGATTGAGGGTGACAGAGGAAGCAGAAAACAAACAAGAATCCAAATATTTTAAGTGATATTTATTGCACCACATCATAATAAATGCACCTGGGCTTTAACATTAGTAAAATAGTCAAAGCCTAATTTAAAAGAAAGGCAAGAAGTTTCCAAAACTCTTCCAGAGGTAGTCTAACTAATCAATCCAAACATCCAAAATTAAAGCAGAAAGTAGGCTGAAATACAAAGACATTAGTCTGGTTAATATTTGAATGTGTCACATTTTGTTACCTTCAGTCAGTCTTTTTCAGTACATTAACTCCACCCAAAGCAAACATCAGACCAGGAAACAACAGTCAGTAAGAAATCCTCAGTAACATACAATACCAGTGCAGATTTGTTTACAGTGTAAACAATTCCTCAGAGAGCCTGAAGGGAAGGTCATTTTAACATACTGCTCCTTTAAAACCAACACTAATTTAAGCTGTGTGTCCCAAGAGTGGAACAAACATATGGCTTCAATATTCTGCATATTTATTTATAGAGAGGTAATTCCTGCCAGTGGCATGAAAATAGCACTTCTTTTTTAATACCCGAGGAGGAAAGTGCTCTTTAGTAAGAAATGATTAACACTGTTAGCTGCCTGTATTTAAACAGTGAGAAACACAGACTGAGCGAGTGTGTTCAGGCCTGCTGGCTCTGGGGGATCCTGGAGGATTTTAGCTGCAGCGCTTTGGGAAAGAGGAGGAGGAAGAGGAGGGGAGGTGCTGTCCTAAGCTGATCTGCTCAGGGGGCTGCAGAGCCAACAGGAACAAGTATGTAAGCAATGCTGCCGCTATACAGAATCCGACTTGGGACAAAGAGAGAGTCACGTTGGCAGAGCAGTAATAAGACAAAGTAGAACTTTTAGATAAATAAATAAAATCCTTGTTAACAATCGTAAATTAATAAATATATTTACAAGTAGATGGATCAATAGTGTGTAATATCTTCTCAACAGACTTAAGAGGATTTTCTCGTTAGATTCATCATGGTCAAATCTTGCAACAGCCTCCCATTAGACTAACCACATCCTGTTTTGCCACATCCTGTTTATTTTAAAACTAACAGACAGTGCAATAAGATGCTGCAACATGCATTAACTCTTCTTTTTCAATCCTGGTAGAAAGCTTGAAGGAGGCACAGTTCATCCAGTTTGTAAGACATGCGCTGCTGTTGGGATTTTCACCTTTTGACGACACAAAGAGAAAAAGACAAATTAAAGTCCAGTGTGACACACGGTAAATGTAAACCGACAGCTTGTGTTCATGACATTATGAACACAGAGTGGGATGGATAATCTGTATCACTCCTACATTAGAGCTGCAGGCAGTTGTTTCTTGCATATTATACACCAGAAAAAAGATATTGAAAAACTAGAATACATTAGAATACTGAGACATAAAAACCCTTGCATCTCTTAATGAAATAGTCATGGAGCACAAGTGCAGCACTAATTCTGCAAGTATGCAGAAAAAAATCTGAGTCCTCTCTTTGCAGTGACCACAGCTGCAGATTTTCAGCATTCAAATACCCACATGAGTTTTAAACAGGCAGCGACCCCTAACTGCTCCCACATACAGTATATATACAGATTTATCTCATTAATTTTAAGGCAGCATTACCAGTAAGTTATTTTACATGTGTAAGATTATTAAAAATGGCAGCAAGAGGTAAAAAAAATCCAAATTTCTGCTATTCTGATAAATAATGCAAAATATTAAAGGAATAGTTTGACATTTTGGGAAATACATTTATTTACTTTCGTGCTGAGAGTGATACCACTCTCATATGTGTACATTAGACATGAAACACCAAAGTGTAAAAACAACAACTTGTAGTTATGTGTGGACTATTTCTTGGCTGACCGCAATGACTTCCTGTAGTCTCCACTGGTTGTCTGGTAACCTCACAGTGTCAAAAAGACTACGGGAAGTCACTGGTTCCTGCCAAGAAATAGTCCAGCATGTAACCCCCCACAAAACCACAACATGTCAGTTTTACACTTTGGTTTTTGTACAAATTAAACAAATGAGAGATAGCATGTTAATTAATAAGCTTCAGAAGCATTGTTGCCTGGATTTTGTTACTTTTGAACAGAGCCCGGCTCGCCGTTTTCCCCTATTTCTAGTCTTTATGCTAGACTAAGCTAACTGGTTGCTGGCTATAGCATCATATTTACCATAAAACTGTGAAAGTGGGATCTTATTATCTACCTCCTGGCAAAAAGCAAATAAGTGTATTTCTGAAAATGTCGGACTATTTCTTAAACAGCTGACGAGGTTACATGTATGTCAGAATGACATAAATGCTGTACTAAAGTGAAATATTGACCGTTGAGAGCACTTGATCAAAATATTACAAAAATGTAGCTAAATCGACGATATTTTTCTCTTTTCTCTCAAAATATTTATTTTCTTAAAAACCTACAGATTAAGTCCTTCCCCAAGTTTTATCAGGGCAGATTATCAAGTCCTCTCCTGAGAGGTGCACTTCCTTTGAAACATTTATACGGCTTTAAATTGCACTGCTCGCTGCTCATGGATGCAGACTTAAGCTGGTATCTGGTGGCAGTTGATCAGGCGTTAATATTACAGTGTAATTCAATGCTTTGGGTGAGGAGAGTGTGGGCCTCAACTACATCTGAAAAGACCGACTATATACTGGGACAGTGAGCCTGGGAAACTCCCGTTTAAAGAATGCACAATCACCATTTTAAAAATAGCATATTTTCATTGTCATCTCATTTTTCAGAGAATGCTGACAGTGTGAGAAAAGACTTACCTATTTGCCTGAAAGCTCCTTCTTCAAGCAGGACTTAAAAGAGGTGAACTTCTCCTCCACTCTGACGCCCTGTGAGTATATATATACATATATATATATATGTATGTATGTGTGTGTGTATGTGTAGAGAAACAGAGGGGAAAAATGTTATGAGAGGATCAATTTCCTGACATCCCACTAGATGGCAGTATAATTTCACAATAATCACTAACTCAAGGTGAGACGTGTTTCAGTGATAAAAAGTGGCAGAGGGTAATTTAGACATTATGGTACAGGGTATTTAAGTATACCACTACCTAAAGGAAAAAGACTCATAATTAGTGCTTTCTCAAAGCCATATTTAAACAGGAAAGGTGTCATTTGTGTTACTAATAGTTGCTTAAGTATTACTAATTGTGTACAAGCACTCTATTTTAAAATTAAACGTGTTTCTGAGCTCAGCATCCACCCATATTTTCTTATGCGACCTCCATTGTGTTAAATTCGACTTGAATTTGCATCCATGCCTCCATCTTTGAGCCCTATTTTGGCAGCTCAACACGTATCTGCCCTGACTGACATTAAGAAGTAGCTGACAGAAGGACTGATAATGCTGGTATCTTTCAGATCAGCCCGCGCTACTGTGGAGTCCTCACACCAACAGCTCTGTGCTGCTCTCCTCCTGGTCAGTCCTCCGAGAAGCTGCTCTCTCAGGCTGAAGAGGGTGGAGGGGAGCTGAGTGGGCCGTGTGGGCACATCTCTTGTGTCACCTTCAGTGTCATAAAACAAAGATAAATGTCCTCAGCTATCTCACCCCGTCGCCGCGATGCAACCGTTCCTTCATGATGCCGATGAACTCCTTGTAGCTGAGCTTATCATCGTGATCCTCGTCAAAGATCCTGAAGACTGTGTTCACCAAGTGGCGGGTCAGCTTGATGTCTGTGGCCACATAGACAGCACGGCTAAACTCCTCTGCGAGAGAAGAAAAACAAGTTGATCAGGTGACTCAGAGGAGAGTATTATTCATTACAGATATATTTGTTACCAATATTAACATCAGTATTTCCACTAATGTGACATTTAAATGACTAGTTTTGGTTTTCAAGAGTTGCTTTATGCAAAAACACCCCTAAATCCAGTAACTCAGCCGTACAATCAGTGTTTGACGTTACCTTGACCAATAGAACGGTTGGCAAAGTTGTACATTTGCATGGCGATAGCAAAATCCTCCAGGTTGTTCAGGAACTGGAAGAAAGACCTGAATTCCTCAAAGGTGATTCCCTGCAAAGAGTTAGAAACAATAAAATGAATACCTTTATTTTATGAAACATAAACCTTGTGAACTACAACTTGAGAAATTATAGTGACATGAAGCAAACGGCTGCATGTGTCAACACTCAAAAGGATAGCGCTTCAATTCACACAATACATAATCTGCTTTCTTTCATCCTGAGGGGGAATCCTTTAGTGTGTGTGGGACCTTGAAGCCATCAGATAGATAACACACCCAAACAGACAAAGTATACATTGCTGGATTTTCCCTGCGCAGTATGGACACGCTGAGCTGTCAGCAGCTGGGGGAGGATTGTAGCTTTTGGGAAGAGGTCAGGCTGCTTGCAGACTTTTCTAAAGCAGATTAACCTGATACTTGAATAAACAAAAACAAAAGTGATGAATCCCCAAACATCTCAGGCTTGGCTGATGACTCAAACACTGGGCCTATTGATCTCCACTCAACCATCCTGCGGCTACTAGCTCCTTCTCTCGCCCGGGGCCTCGCCAAACAGGCTACACACACAGCCTAACAAATGGAGTAATGACTAATCTGTGACGCTTTGCTGTTTTAACAAGTTGAGGGCCATAAAATATCTCTTAGCCTAATGATGAGACCCACTTGATTATCAATGGAGATCTAGCAACACGCTACTCGAGGCGGCTGAGGAGCTGCTGGTGTCTTTTCATGCGGGTCAGCGTGCCAAGGAGGAAAACAAATTAAAGCTAAAATGAGGATGCTTCACTCAACAGCTTATTCACAGAGCAGAATCAAAAGAAACAGAGCAGAATACTCCCGTACTCACATGCAACCATATACCTACAAACATTTAATAGTTAAAGCTACATGTAAACCATTTATGTTATGTAAACTATGTGTCTGTAGACAAATGAGACAAAATTGCTGCAATTCAAGTGTTGTGAAATACTGATAAGTGTCTTTTTACTAATACTATGTGCCGTTCGAAATTTAACACACTGTGGCTTTCAAGTTTTCCTAAATTAAAAGCTCTCAGAAAAAAGGAAGGGAGCTGCCAAATGTGAAACAGTGAGAGAATGAATTATGCTCAATATGTGCATGAATACAGACTCTAAATGACGAAGAACACAGCATCAATGCTGCCTGAGGAAGCTTGAAATGCGTTGCAATCCAGAGTAGCTTCTGATTCAAGCCTTTTCTGTGTTCTTCATGCTGTTAAGTGCCTGTATTCGTGCACATATTCAGCGTATCAAATTCTCTCACTTGTTTTACATTTGACAGCTTCCTTCCTTTTTTCTGTGTATTTTCACTGACCCACTTGGAAAGCCTTTTTCCATTGCTTTCTCATGAAAATGAATAGGTCACATTTGGGGATTAGCTCATTCATTTTCCTCCAGAGAGTGAGATGAACAGATTGATACGACTCATGTCTGTCCATATGGAGCTGAAGTCTGGACGTAGTTAGCCTAGCTTAGCATAAAGACTGGAAGAAGGGGAAACAGCTAGCCAAAAAAACAAACAAAAAAACAAATAACACAAAAATGCACCTACTATTACCTCTAAAGGTTACTAATTATCCATTTGTATTTTCTTTGTTGATGTGGTCACAAACAGAAATGCAATTCCTCAGATTTTAGGTGGAGTTAAGTACTTTCAGTACTTCTTGGCAAACAACAGCAGTCTTGTTTTCACAGTGAGTTTGCCTGCAGATATACCAAAATATGTGCTCACTGACTGTATCTGGCACACTGGTATGGCTGTAGCTGGAGACACTGCACAGAACTGTTGTTTGTCAGGAAAAAGCTCCAATACTTCCCCAAAAATCACAAATTATTTTTACATCTTTGTTTATGTACTGGTTAAATGACATGCATGGTGAAAATAAGTTTTAGAGCTGTTTGTAGGCATATATATTTTAACTTAACACATAGCCAGGTGAGCTGTTTCTCTCTGCTTCAAGTCTTTATGCTAGGCTAAGCTAATCCTGTCCTGACTCCTTGTTAGTGGGTGGTGTAGCATGAAGGGAGTATGAAGGATTATGAGAGGTATAGGATATGAACGTGAGTAGTGACGTTAAGTGCTGGACACAAATATAACGCAATACAATACAATAGTCCTATTACTTTTGTGAATCTTATAATGTTGGAAGTCATTTTTGAGGCTGCCGTTTGACGTTGCTCTGTTAGATTGCATCATATTGTAAGACGTTACTGTCAGATGAGGAGTAGGAATTGTCAACTTTCAGGGTGACTAATTGAATCTAGGGGAGAAATAGTGCACCTTTTCTTCTGGCAAACTGTGGTGAACATTCTCCAAGTATCCGCTGACGTTGTCCAGGTTGGTGAAACGAAGAAGGATCCGAGCGAAGTCCTCCTCACTGATGGTGGGCATGCCTTTGGAGTAGGAGAGGAACTCTATCTCAAGCAGCTCTGTCTGCAAGTTGTCCATGAACCTGGAGGAGATAGGACGACAGCTGCTGACAGGAAACGCCACCACCAGAGCCTTGCACGCACAAAGGAACACTTAAGATGGTGACTAAGAAAACCACAACAGGTTTATTTGTTGAGGGTTCAACGTCGTGTGAAATTGATGAATGGTTGTATTACTGTGCACTGTAAGATAAAGATTTTCTCAGGGAAATCAACATCAATCACAGAGTAAACAAAAGGTTTCACAACTCACTTGTAAAAGTCTTCAAACTTCAACTCAGCCTTCCCTTTTTTCCCAAAGAAGTGTACCAGCAGAGTCGTCTCTGTATTTTCATCCATGTGCTATCACAGAATAAAGTTGATCATGTTATGCTTCCTCATAGCTTTAATTATCCACCTCACATTTGATTTATTCTGTAAATGCAGCAACCCACAATGTACAACTGATTACTGCAAAACTTTATGTTAATTTGCACAAAATCTCTGTTCCAGCAGTCAGGGTGAGCTGTTCTGTCACACACTGCATCTATCACAAGTGTATCATGGTACCACCAGGTAAACATTAACAATGACATTTACTTAACCATGCTGTGAGCTTTAAGTAAAGATGTTAGTTAATAGCTATGCACTGATTCAGCTATTGAATAATTTCTCAGAGTTAATGGTTAATGCTTCACTGTGCCTGAAACCAAACAGAAGGTAAGCATTTCCCATTTTCTGCATGAAACAAACACGTGCCATGCAACAGACTGATTAAACATGCTACTAGGCCTTGGTGCAGATGTGCTTCTGTTACAGGAAATATTAGAGGAACTTTCTTTGAATATTTATTCTTACTAACAAAGACGGTAGATGCATAAATCAAGAACTTGTTCCACTGCTCTCACTAACACAGAACCTACAAGACTTTCTTTGAGAAACAAAAGGATAGTGAGACGATACATCAGGATCTGTTGTATTGAACTCCTGTAAAAGCAAAGTCATGAAGAAGCAGCTTGAAGAGAGCATGACTACCTCAGTGAGATCAGAAAACAGAACTTGACTTGTGCCACGTCTCAGAACATCCCACATGCCCCGGGCCTCCACATGCTGACTGTCTTTTTTAAGGATCTGTGGCAGCAGTTGAAGCACAGCTGTTAGAAGACAAAATAAATCTGGTACATGTTAGATTAGGGAGAGGGTGACAGACAGACAGACAGACATCTAAGAGGGCATGCTGTGGAGAGCAGGACTAGATAGAAGATGAAGCATTTGACACATTTTAACAGAGGACAGACAGGTGAGCATGCCGTCCACAAAGACAGAGGGACTGACTGGCATTTATCCACACTCAAACAGGCTGAAACAGACCGAGGCTGACACCGATGTATCTGGCAGGCCCCTCAGCCCTGACATGAGCCTGTTCTGCAGCGATGCATGCAGGACATTGAGCCAACACAGCTAACACATGCCCAAAGCATGCAGGGAGACAGACCTGAAGGATGACTCATGCTGGGTTAACTGAACCACCCAATACATCATCATTTGATGCTAAGTTGCAAGGTAAATGCTGGTTATCAGGCACCTTCCATCTCACTGTTGTGAAATTGGGTCAGATGTTGATCATATGCATTTTCTGGAACACTTTTAGTCTTTTATCTGTCTCTCAAAGCTCAAATTTAAAAGATGATGGTGCAGATTCTAATGTTTCTGATGTGATAAAAAGCTGTCTGGAACAAAGAAGCCACTCTGTGCTATTTTTCTCAATGAGGTCATGCTCCTGATTTAGGATTAACCAATCATTATTATTATTACAGTTTACTTACTCCCTTCACTCTCTCAGCTGCTGTGGTGCTATTTTAACTACAGCTACACTAAAACACAACTGTCAACAACAATTTGCTTATAATTGGGGTCATGTGCAATAAAAAAAGATCACAGAGAAGTTCCAAGTAGTGTAGAGAAACTCAGATTTCTCACTCCTAGTTACAAACTAAACCATGTTGGTGCCTCTTGCTATCATTCTACTTTTTCAACCTATCATTTGATGCCTCTCAAGTCTCGACATCACCTCATTCGAAAGCAGCATGAGCACACCAGAAACCAACCAGAGACAGCCAGCCGCTCCTCGACACGTGTTCTTAAATATGGCTTGCTTCATTTCATAATATTTATTTATCTTATTCAGTTTTTTTTTCATCTCTCAGGCCTGAGGGGGAATGTGAGACAGCTGATAACTGTCTGAACAGCTCTTCCTCTGCGCCTCATCGCTTTTCACCAGGGAGATTTACGACATGATCCCACAGCTAATTACGGAACAACTCTTTAATGCGCCACACCGTTCCCATCTCATCCCATGAAAAGATCCTGATACACTTGTAATTAGAATATGCTGGGGAAAGCCCAACCGCAGGACTAAAGACATGTCTGTTATGTGTTTTTTTGAAAAGAATCGACTTTTGAACTTTTTCTGTAAAGATACCTACAGTGATGGCGAAGGAATCAAAACAAAAAAGACACACCTAGAGGTAAAGTCTTCAAACAGTGCTCTGAAAAGATGGGTCTGTCCCTTGGTTAGCTGTAGTGTGTGCTTTGAGTGCTTTTCACAGTGCTGCTTCTTCTCTCTGACTGGCATCTTCATGGTCAAACCCATCACAAAAGGTAACCTGAGCCCAAATACCACTCCTCAAGAAACTGTAAAAATAAAACATGGGGGTCTGGGAGAAACGATGTCAGTCTTCAGGTAAGAGCTTTTTGAAGTGGAATCTCTCGCCCGACGTTGACAAAAGCCGAGTACATAAATCATCTGCACTGCACTACCACACACACACAAAGACAATATGTCAGATAATGTTGTAGTAGGCAATGATGTATTTCAATTTCAGTGAATGTGAATGAGGTTATCTGGTGTTAACAGAGACAGATACGGGTGGTGTCAGCCCCTGAGATAGATTTTCGGTGCTAACTCACTGTGAAAAAACATTTTCAGGACAAGAAGACTGCATGCCAAAAATACATGCAATAAGCAGAACAGGGAAAAAGAACAATAAATACACTGTGAGGCTGAGATTTGCGTTGACCGTACAGCTGCAGGCTCTGAGATCCAAAAAGAGAGAATGTGCATGCGTGACAGAAATACAGCAGAAAGAGAAAATTCATTAATAATTCATGAAGTATTTCAGAAGAGGAAGATGGTTTGAAATAGCTTTCAACTGATTTTTAAGTCACAGCCATCAAGTTTATATGATGTGCCTTTACCTGTCATCTAAGATCAGTCCTCCTATTCTTAACCTTTATGAAAGCACCCAGTCTTCATCCTCAACTTTGTTTTCTTGCAAAGCATCATTATATTTCAAATCTAGAGTACCCATTCTAATGATCTTTTTGAGGGTTATATGGGCTTCAGATTAATGCAAGACTTTCCAGAGATACAAACATTTGTCCCAGCAGAGTAAGCTCCTCCATGGTTGTGTTTGTGCGATAAGACCTCAAAGAGTTGCTCTTATCGCTCTAGTCAGCTCTGCCTGTTTACATCCACCTGCATGCGGCATAAGACTGCCCTAAAGAGATGAAAGCCTCAGGCATGTTTTACCCTGTATGACCACATTCACCTCTGTACAGCCTGTGTTCTCTCTAGGAACGTAGTGTTACATGCAAAATCACTGCTGTGTTAAACATCGCTTCAAAGTTAAGATGCAGACCAATGTCTTAAAGGTGCATTAATTGATCTTTTAGCCATTTGGGGGCAGCAGCAAGGCATAAACAACACTGACATATTGTCACTTTATAAAGTTAATGTGCTAAAGCTAATGTGTTAGCAAACTGTTGTCTGTTTATACCATTGACTGTACATAAAGATGGATGATATGACAGCTCCCTAAAAGTGAAGCCAAAACATCTCGATTGCCCCCTGGTGGCTGGCTGCAGTATAGGTCATAAGTCCCGCCCCCTCCATGTTAGTGGATGGGGACATGAGCCAAACTAAAAATTAAAGTACCAGTCAAATTAATTTTTCCCAAAGATGGTTTCTGTCATTTTAGGTAATTCTTATCACACTGATGTTTGTCCAAGTGCTCATTTTTCTGATAAGTTTGTTTTTAATAAGTTATTCAATGATATAAAAAAGGGGGTGTGACATCGTGATGGCAGGGGGATGGCTGAGGGGTCGTGTCCCGTGGGCCGTCATCCCGCCACCTGACTCTACTGCACAGAGTCTGGCTCCAAATGACGTCACACAAGAAAGATGGCAGCTCCAAGAAAGGAGATATTTTGGCTTCACTTTTGCATAGCTGTAGGAAGTGGAGACGCATAGTCCATCTTTATATAGCCTACAGTCTATGGTTTATACATACAGCTTCAAAATTGTAGTGGCTCCACTATGTTCACCGGCTAGTTGCTAACTTAGTCTGTCTGCTGTTTGGTGGTGGGAAATGAAGAGTGAGAGTGGACTTTGTGTGCCATAAAAACAAAACAATGAGCTACAAGGGGTTAAAATGCTCCATAGAGCTGAGAGAAACTTCAAAGTTAGGTGTTAACCCTTTGTGAGTTGGTCACTATGAGCAAGTCGTTTGATCCATTGTGCATATAAAAATTTTTGATTAGAGCAGCATTATAACTGTCGAAAGGCATGTGAAAGCAACTCATACCTGTTGGTCAAATCTTTGCCCCTCTTCAGTAACTTCCTTTTTGTCCTTTTTCTTACGGAAAATTTCTTCCAGCTGGTAAGAAGATGATAAGTTATGCAAAATATAATTAACTATAAATAACTGATCGAATGTATTTTAATATATCAGATCATCAAGATGAAGCTTGTACCACTAAGAACTCCCTCTTGTCCACCATTTCATTCCCATCTGCATCAAACATGTTGAAAGCAATCCTGAAGCCTGCATGGGGCTCTGAAATAAAAACAATAATGAATTATATAGGACAGTTATTTTTTAATCTGTTAATAATTTCCAAACTAACTCTGCCAAAGTAAGTTAAAACAAATACTGACTTGTTAAAATGCAGAGCAGGAAGAGGTACTCTGTGTAGCTGATGACACCTTGAACAGAGAGAACAATTAGTCAAGAAACAAAAACCAAAATGTTCCTTTTTGCACACGAGACAGCATCAAATACCATTAAGCAGTTAGCTCAAGGTGTTTACAGATGTTCAAAGTCATGCGTCCCAGATGAATAAGCCATCTAAAGAAACGGTGCACGCCTTCAGACAAGAGTAATCTTCTCGTGCTCACTGATAGCATCTTAAAAGGTGCCTTTTACTTCATGCTTGGTGTTCCTCTCACACAAACACTAGGCTTTACAACTGAGCTGACCTATCTGGACACAAACCCAAACAAATTTAAGGCCTACGGCTTCTGATCGTGTTTGGGTAACAAGGTGTAATACATTCTCTAGTGATCTGTCACTGATTGAGAATGGACCGATTCAGGTTTTTGTGTCGTGTCCTTCAGCTCCCTTTGTTGTGTGACACGGAGAAGGGAAGAGTAAGTGTCAGGAGCCATCTCAGTCGACTCAGGAGGCTTCTCCCCTCTGCCTCTGAAAGCATTCCCAAGCTTTTGTTTGCTCGGGAAGATAGAGAATCGAGCACAGATAGTTCTGGGTGACTGCTCCTGGTGTTATGGGAAAAGAATTCAGGTTTGGGGCTTGCTGCAGGGAGATTTCCAGAAAAAGGAAAACTCAAAGGAAAAAAAAAACAACACTGGCAAACAAAGATGTAGTGACAACTTTTTCTTTTTGCTGATCTTCTACATTTCCTCTAGAGGATAAACTAAGCTGCTAATAGGATGATGTAAATGCCAGTAAAACACATGTACAGACTGAGGTGTGAAAAGAAAATTAGCAATGCGTGCCATTAGGCAGAGTATATCTAAAAATTCCCCACAACAAAGTGCTCCGTCTTCTCACCCCAGCTCTATCTGTTTGGCAGGTACGGCCCTATAATGACAACAGATCTCTAGCTTCAAAGCCTTTAAAGCTTAAATGAGTTGAGGAGAGAGAGAGAAAAAAAAAACTTTTAAGATTCCAGCCATGTCTCACCAATACCACACACCTTCACTCCTGGAGGGAGCCGCCCCCCTCCCTCCAGCTCAGCCTCTGAGCTCAAGTAGATGTTGTTAGACAATACAAAGAATTCCACAGAAACACTTCATACAGAGTGGCAGTCCCGGAGATGTAATCCAATGCCATTCTTAGGCTTCATAATGTCCGTGGTGATCAGGGGGGTGGCCAGTGGGACATGTCTCGACATAGCTGGGTTCAAACAGCTCCCTCATTCTCTAAAGCAGCGCTTTGTTCACAGATCAATCCAGTCCTTTTTTCCCTGACAAAGCCGCAACGTTTAACAGCAGGATTAAAAGCCCCAAATCCCAGCATTGGCACTTAGCTAAAGCAACAGGGGAGAGAGAAGAACAGTGAGATCTGATGCTCCACTGGCTCGTCTGACCCGCTGAGAGGGAGTGTGCAGGTCCAGGTGGGAAAATTACAAAGATCTTTGCTCACACTGACAACGACATTTTCTTCATCCGACGTTACTATGAACTGTGCAGTCAGTATTATTTAACAACCCGCATTAACAGAAGCAAGATTCTCTTTTTGAAACCTGACCATGAAGACTCCAAGTCCAGTCCTTATACATGGTGTCATATGTTTACAATATTTAAGTCTGTGCAATAACTGTCAACTGACATACTGACAGTCTGAGAAGTCCTCAAGCCAAGGCCTGTTGCTTCCTTCCCCTAGTAGTCAGGATTTGTTGAGCCACAATATGGAGAGTTTTAAAGGCCTTAAATGTCTGTCAAAGTGTTTAGGGCTGCAATAAATGACAACTTTCATTATTGATTAATTGGACAAATATATTATAAACTAATCGGTTACATGTTTTATCTATTAAATGTCAGATTATAGTGAAATATTCCCATCACATTGTCCCAGAGCCCAAGGTGACGTCTTTGAGTTGCCAGCAGTGCTAAACCTAAAATTTTTTGTTAATGGTCATATATGACAAAGCATAGCCACAAATTGAGCAACTGGAACCAGTAATTTTTTTAACATTTTAACAGTTTTTCCTTCAAGAAAGTTCCTAATTTCCCTATATTTTAGTAGCAAATTATATAGTTCTTGCATAAGAAACTTCTTAGGTAATAATCATAACAGACCTGTAAAATAAAGCATTATCACAGGGAGGATCAGTCTGTAAATATTATCAATGGACCAGGCCCTCCTGCAAAGGTTACCTGAGAAATAAATCTACAGCATGTTACCAGACTGTTGGAGAGATAAGATAGCATTTACAGCACACACTTTCTGTTCTGGATCATACAGAGATGACATGAACAACAGAGCTCAAATGGAACAACAAATGGAGGGCCTTAACATGACGGCTTAAAAACATTACAGCATAAAAGGGAATTACTTATATTCAAGGGATTTGTGTGCGCAGCTGCAATACATCATGACAGACCAAACAGGTTACTCTACCTCGTTCCCGGAGATTTCTAAACAAATTAGATGATCCTTTCCAAACAGGTGGGGTATCAGCCAGCATCTTGTCTAATTCCTGCGAGAATAGAAGAAAATCCCAAATCACTCATTCTTTTCCAAATCCTCAGTGCACTGGCAAATCACAGTGTAATGCAGTGTTGTTGGCATTACTGTAATTACAGAGGTTTTACACAGATAAAGAGGAGATTCACCTCAAATCCTACAAAAGGGAAGAAGTAAGAGTCTTTTTTATTGAGAATTTCTGTAATTGAGCGTTTATTTACCTCTTAGGCTATGTGAAGAGCATGAAATACCTCAATGACAGACCAACTCACCTTTTTTGTGAGGGACTTCCATGTCCTCTTACCTATATAAGGAAATAAGGAATAAACACTTAGTGGCTGATATTCTTGTGACTTATGATAATACATTTCAGTGGTGAGTTCTATATCGGGAATACAGAACCAGGAAACAAAAGTGAAAACAGTGTTTATGTGGATGGCTACACAAGCCGTGTCTTTCCATGAATGCATTCCGATGGTCAATAAAGCAGGAGATAAGACGGAGACGTCGTAAAAACACCTGGCTGGGAAATTACATTGATAACCGTGGCAATAACCCTCCGCTGACACTTTTTAAAGCTTGCGTCTGAAGCCGGGATTATGATTGCCATGTGATTGCCTGCTCTCCACCAAAGTGAGGTGTTTAAGTGAGCAAAGTGAAGATTAAAGGGGGATATTGTCCTCAATGTAAGCACTAATCTGACGCTTTTAATTAATGTTTCATAACCTGCGATGCCTATGAAGCTGATATGAATAACTTACACGACAGTGCTTAAAGTTTTGACTCAAACATGAGATGCTACAGCAGGCAGTTCACTTATTTAAAGGGAGTGGACAATCTGCCAGTTCACTCATAGGGTTCACTGCTTAATGGCCATAACTCTCATCAGTGATACAATGGTCATGTCCAAGGCCTTCCTAGACATAAAAAAACCCATCTATTTTCAACCACAATATAACCATAAACTACCATGATTACCATTTTTCAACGCATTAGCAATTAGCAAGCAGAAAATAATGACTAAATGTATGTTATTACATTAGTGCTTCCTATTTACTTTCCTAAATTATGTGGCAGTGAAGCCATGTTCAAACCATTAAACCAGGTCACACACCATCAATCACAATCAAGCAAAGTAATCAGAATGTCTTATCATTACATTTATGACAACCATGCAGTGTTGTTTGGTCTCTCGGGTCTCGAGTTTGTTGCCACATAAGTGGGCCATAAAAGTGGGGTTGCTGGTAAAGATGTCTATCTTTATGCAGGTGTTTTGACTGAAGCACTTTAAGCCACAACTTATTGTCCGATGACACTTCACAGGCCCACAGCAACAAGTACTTTTACAGGAAACAACACTGGGACTTTTAGAAATCTCTAGTATTTGGATGGATGAAGTAGCAGGGGTTTATCTGATGACTTGACGTAAGTGTAATTAATCAAATGGCCACTGATTAATGTAGTTAATTTATCAACAGAGCTGCAAAGATTAAACAGGCTGTGTGGCATTTACAGAAACACCCACAGTTACAGCACAGGAACACTGAGGAAAGACAGGCTGCCACCTCTTACAAAATGATTGATAGCAAACATTGAAAGATGCACTAATATTTTTAAATTAACAATGTATTGAATGGGAGAGAATTATCGCCGATATTTTCATTACCCCTCAGCTCTACAGAGCATTTTAACATCTTTCAGCTTGTTGTTTTGGCTTTATGGCCACAACTTCATTGTTTTGATTGATTCTCACAGCTCTCATCAACCCTGCCAGAGCAGGCAGCTGTTTTCACAAAAAAACCTCTCATAAACCCGCTATACACTGCACCAAATAGCAGACAGACAAAGTTAGCAACTAGCCTGTGAGGACAGTGGTGCATTTAGCAGCTTAAGAGCCAGGTATCTCCTTCAGGAGTTGGTGGAGACCAAAAACAGAGCAAAAAGGTGGCCAGACATGATTGATTGATTGACTGATTGATTGTAGATTGATTAATTAATCAATGATCAATTAATTATTGACATCCCTAGTAGATAGGCAACTGTTTGCTTATTCATTTGCCACATCAACTTTGTAGTGTAATAGTATGCCCATGTTTTACAGTTTACTTGCTGCCGGCAAGTGGCCAAAAAAACAATGAATGCAGGTTTAAAACAAATTTTTATAACTTTCAAAAAATATCAGTTACCCGATATTTATAACTGTCTTATAAAACCACTTTCACAGACTTTGTTTTTGTTAACAACGAATCATTACATTCTTTTAATTATTATTTCAATTAATTGATTCATTTCCTGTTCTATAAGATGACAAAAGCAAAAAACAAATAAAGTCAATCATTGTTCCACAGTGATGACTTCAAATTGCTCGATCAACAGTCCAAAACCCAAAGATAAGAAAAAAATTCACTATTTTACTGTCACTATTTAGAAGCTGGAGCCAGGAAAATTAGCTTTTTTTGATAAATTACTTCAAATATTGATTGATTATCAAAATGCTGATACTCTTTCTGTTGATTCCCTAACTGATTAATGGACAAAATGTTTCTTCACTAAACATCAGCACTGATTCTTTGTTCCTGCAGAGGATGTGTGGTATATTGGGAAGGAGCTGAGTATTAACAGCACACTCACTCTTGGGTTCATTCAGCGTGATGGACTCGATGAAGTTGAGCGGAGTCATGTAGAGTTGGCCCTCATACTCAACAGAACTGAACAGGCGGAATCTGTTTTCATAGGATGACATGTGCACATCTCCATCATTCAGGCCATAGGTCCTACCCTGTAAACACACACACACATACACACACACATACACTCATGAAATATTGCAAATAATATCAACAGTGATAATACTGTCTGAAAGATGCTTTTTACGAAATCCACGGGAGCTTTTCTTGTCACGAAAAGCCTCGCTCACACGGAACAACAAAGAGGCCCATGCTTTAATTCAGTAATGGGGCGCGTGTTATGTCAGCCCTATTTTTCATCCCTGTGCACCAGATAATGTCCCTACAAATGTTCAAACCCAGCCAGATCAGAAGGCTGGATTGGTGAAGACAGAGTGGATCTCTCTGTCAGGTGGCACAGTGCCAGGTCCACTGGGCACAGAGCAAACACCCAGGGAATGTGTGCCCCCCTCTGCTTAACCATTAAACCCCCTCTAACCACCCCCGCCTCTCATCAAATGTCAACCCCTCCGCCAAGCCCCAGTGTCCAGTTTCCTGTGTCCCTGGATTCCTGCTGCCTGTTGACACCAGTCAAGGTTAGCTCCCTCCTTACCGCAGATATGAAATAAGGAGTCTGCTCTCTGGGGAGAAATGTGCAAACCAGACCTGGTTTACATGCTTACATGGTTGTTCAAATCTCCTGTGATCTGTGAAAATCTTATCAACACCTATATTTAACACCTGCTGTAATGCAAACAATTACAACAGTGCCGCAAAAACCTGTATAAAGCTTATAATTACTGCTTGAATAATTTGTCCATTAATCAATCAGTGACTCAACGTGAAATCATGTAATTAACACTTTAGATGATTGATTAATTGTTTAAGACATTTATCGAGCCAATGTGCCGACATTTGCTGGTTTTAGCGTCTCATGTGTGAGCTTTTGTACCTTTGGGAAACCTTTACTCTTCAGTTTTTGTTGATAATGTACCAGAAAGGTGTTGATTCCATTCTGGGTATTTTTTCAGGCCAGATGTTTGTGGTGTTGTTTTTAGATTTAGTGTGTGCCTATTTTTCTGTCCATTTCAGGTATAAAGAGTTGAATCAGTAAGTCTCGTGCTCATTTTCTGCTTTTGGGATTGTTGGTCAAACAAAACAATCAATGTGAGGACTTGACCTTCAGCAGGATGTTTTATAGACTAAACAATGAATCTGTTATTTAAATAAAAACTGACTAGATTAACCAATATCAAAATAATCATTAGTTGCAGCCCATGTTCATTTTTTTTCAGACATTATAACAGATGAACTGATTCAACTGTTGTGTTTATATATCTGATAGGATATATATCTGGTATACCTCTGTAGATAATGGACAAAATAACAAGAACATCTCATCCAACAACATCAACAACCCAAAGTATGGCCTCAAAAATTGTCCCAAATTTAAACAGATGCATATCACTCTCCAGTCGGTCTGTCTCTATACTACCCACTGCCCAAAAACAGAAATTTCCATAAATTTGAATCAATACTTCTCTGATATCAACAAAGCTGAACACGGAAAACTTCCCAAAGCTACTAGTCATTGATAGGCTATTGGCTTAGCTACATTTTACAGTCAGATGTTCTTGTTATTTTGTCCACCCCCCTACGTAATGTAAATAATATAAATGTTGGCACAAATAAACATACACACATTATCTTAATTTGCATGAGGTTGGCACTGAAGTAAAAAAGTAGACCTTTAGACCTTTAAACCTTTAGTTATGGCAGCTATTAGGTCACGTGATCTAAAACGCCTTTGACCATTTTGTCATTTCAGCACCAAAGGTCGCGGATAGCTCCCTATGGTGACGACACATCATGATTGTGGCTAATTTCACGTGCACGAAATGATGTCATTATCCATCTGATAGAAATGCAGACGCTGTAGTTACCGTGTAATAAAAACCGATATTGAAACTGAATCGTTTTTCAGGACTGCGGGGGTTTGGGGGGCAGACTTTATGTGAGCTGAGTGTTGTCACCAAAGCCCCGCAGCTTCACAGATGTCCCACTGTACCTTGTCGGTGGCAGACACTGATGGCAACGCCAGATGCAAGAGTCGAGCCTCGACATGGCTCGCCAGTCCCGAGCGCCTACCGACAAACGAGCGGCAGTAATAATAAGCAGCACCGGCCGCGGCGGTGACGCACGCTCCAGCTGCGATAACTCTCAGCGCTTTTGTCGCCTTTGAATGTGTTTGTTTCCGCGCCGCAAACGTCCCTGTTTTGAAGCTGTTGGTGAATGAAGGGATAAGTCTGCGCAGGGCAGCCATGGCTGTTTACACTGAGGTGTCGTAACCGATGAACGAGCCGCCTGCTGCTCCGAGCTCGCGAGAAATGCCGTGGGTATTTCAAGTCGCTCTGGGATTAAAGGGCGTCAAATTCGTGACAGTGAAGGAACATGTTGAAATCTTTGGAATAAACATAGAAATATTCACTAAATTATGCCTCATCTAAAGTGGGTGAATTTTAAGAGTCTTACATGTTGTGTATGCAGGTTTAATTTTAAGTGATGCGAGAGCTCAGTGTAAGCTACCGTCAACTCTCTCCCCTTATGACTCTTATTTTATGCCTTGGGAGAAGGAAAAAAAATCCCTGCCAGGGCACGTCTGAACTGTGACAGCCCCGCCCATTACTAGTCCTGTGGTTTTGCACCTGCCTCACCACCCCTGCCACTTTGAGCGCAAAACCTCCAGGAGCTCCTTTACCTGCACTGCAGCGTTTAACTCAGCCCTTCTTACTAAATCCTGCTCCGCTCTGTCTCCTCCACGGACCCACTAAGGCATCACCATCCGCTATGAACAGGTATGCAACATGAGGGCTCTCTGAGCAGCAACTGTCTGCAGCCCACCTCCAGCTGATGAAGACGCAGCGTTAAAAAAAGGAGAAATCAGTGCAGCCAGCAGCGGAGATTTGGTAAGTGTTTCATGTCAGGGGAGAGAAATCCGCGCGTCCGCATGTCCTTGCACAACGGGGACATGTGCTAAGTGACGGAAGAGGTGGACGTAAACATGCAATAAGTGACAGTAGCAACCAGGTAGCCTACTACGCAAGAGCGCTCCCTCCGGACCTCCTCACTGAACTTTACCCGCTGCGGTTTGCCGCGATGGCTGCTGCTGCTGCTCTGGGGGAAGTTGGAGGCGTCTTGCACGGTATTGATGGTATCGCTCAAACCGGGTCCCATTTCCTCCTGACCCCTTTTGGGGACAGTCCGACCCTGATGGGGGAGCACCTCATACCTGGGGACAGCCTCTCCCGGAGCACCCCGGCGGATTTAACGCACCTCAAAGGGATTCTCAGGAGGAGACAGTTGTACTGCAGGACTGGATTTCATCTGGAAATACTTCCGGATGGCACAGTGCAAGGGACGAGAAAGGACCACAGTCGTTTTGGTAAAAACTCAGACACTTTTATGTACTGTATTTATATGTGTGCAACAGTTTTGTATTATAACAAAACAAATAATTATCTAAATAAACAGCAAGAATAAAAGTGAACATGAATTATTAGAGTAACAATGTTTTAGTATATTCCTATTCTGGCAACTGTGTTCATTCAGATATTTTCTTTTGCATAACTGACATGGCTTAATTATGACTTTTGAGCTTCTTTCTTTCATCTTTGTCAAAGTCTGTAGAGAACAACTGTGTTATTCTTCTCCAGGTATTTTGGAATTCATAAGCCTTGCTGTTGGGTTGATAAGCATTAGAGGGGTGGACAGTGGACTCTATCTGGGGATGAACGACAAAGGGGAGCTGTATGGCTCTGTAAGTATTACTTTGCTTATTCATGTTGCCCAAATCATCATTTCTTTTACCTGTGATGATAAACAGGGAGTTTTTTTTTTCAGTCCTAATTTTTGTAGAATTTGCTTTTCAGGGAGATAAATACAAAGAAATAATTCATGTGTCATGTGTTTTTCTATTTCTGCATCATCAGCCAAGACTTCTCTTAATGTTGTCGCATTTGTTTTCAGGAAAAGCTCACGGCTGAATGCGTCTTCAGGGAGCAGTTTGAGGAGAACTGGTACAACACATACTCCTCCAACCTCTACAAACACGGAGACAGAGGGACGCGGTACTTTGTGGCATTAAATAAAGACGGGACACCAAGGGACGGGACTAAATCCAGGCGACACCAGAAATTTACACACTTCTTGCCCAGGCCTGTGGACCCTGATCGTGTGCCAGAGCTGTACAGGGATATCCTGGGACACAGCTGAGACCTGTGGAGGCCTGGTCCAGATCAGGAATAGCCGCTGCAGCCCTCGCAGGCAGGGAGTAGAGAGAGAGGAGGGATGCGGGGAGGGATGTGGCCAGTGCAGGCTGGTGGACAGCAGCCCGACCGGCAGGGATAAAGGCATGTCTCTCAGCAGCCAGGAAGACAGGCTACAATGTCTGACTCTGTCAGCCTGCACGCTCGGCATGAGGGGCTCGTTTGTTTCAGAGGATGGACGACCCTAGAAGTACCTGCGTGGAATAGGAGATGAATGGGAAACAGAGGTGAACGGTCAGGGAGCATCTCCTCTGGTCGGACGGAGACGTCAGCTGACATGGAGTCTATCACAAGATGGTGTTTTTATTTGGTGTCAGAGAGTTTGTTCAGAAGGACTTTGAAGGAAATCTGTTTTTTTTTCTAACCTGTGTCTAGACCTGTTTGAAAAGAGCAAAGTGTAACAATTTATTTATTCATTTTAGATACATATATTTATGTTATATATTTATTTATTTGAGAATATATTTTTACAGTTAGATACGAGCAATATAGAAAAAACCACTAGAAACTGTATCAATTATGTAAAGACTGAGACACTGACTGTACCACTATGACTTTTATCCCGAGAAACGCTCCACTATACTGTAATATGACTAAAAATATGAAACATATTGGCAGAATTTGGAACAAATCCCCATATCCCAAATGCATTTTATCACTATATGGCAACTGTGAATCAAGTTTTTTTTTTTTTTTAAAGAAATCTTTGTCTTTTAGACTTGGTAATTATATCCAAACTACTGTTACATATGTCACAAAGAGAATCTAAAGTCAACAAACTGAAAACTAATTATTCATGTCAAACAATAAATTTATCAGAATGTGATAAGCATGCTTGTTTTTCTCAGCCAACGATCAGAGATATTTTGTATGTTGCTCACTATGTGTCCACTCATAACCAGATTTTTACTTTTAATAGAGCAATATTTTTAAAGAAGTATACTTTATTGGTTGCCTTTTGTCTTTCAGAGTTTAAACATATAAACCTGCTTACAAGATCAATGTTGTCTTTCTTTATGGACACCATTATGCCGAGGGACAAGTCGTAAGACCTGATGCGCACATAAAACTTCAAAGCCTCCCTCCTGAATCCTGTGAACGCCGAGGCTGCACAACAACACGATCAGGGCCAAATAAAATCTGACCTTTAGCTCAGGCCCAGAAACTTAGCGGCTGCATAAAACTGGAGGTCAGAGCGATAAGGATTAAGTAACCTCTGCTGACAGTTTCGGGGTTGTCGTCTTGTTGAAATGTCATATTAAACAATGGAAGTCAAGGCAGCCAACACATCTCTACATAATGCATTTTTGCTTCTTTTTCTGTGTGTTTAAAGGACGGGTTCAAAATTTTTCAAATCTGTGCTGAAACAGCAGTCAGGTGCCCACATGAACATCAACACGTTTTTCTTGCTGTAATCATTCATCCTGTTCATACTGGCCAAGAGAAGATCCCTTCATAATGCTTTCAATGCAAGTGATGGGGGACAAAATCCACAGTCCAAAAGTTTACTTGAAGCTAATATGAAGCTTCAGCCGTCCAAATTAGTCAAATGAAGTCAACATCTTTCAACGTCGCAGTCTTTTTAGTGCCAAATTCCCTCTTTTTGTTACTTTACTTCTATTGTTGCTGAACAGGAAAACACGGTCCACTGAGACACAAAGAGAGAATTACTACAAAGACTGTAACTGTTGAAGATATTCACTTTATTTGACTAAACTGAAGCCTCATATTATCTTCAGATTTTGTGCCCCGTCATTTATATTGAAAGTGCATTTGGAAAGGATCTTCTAATGGTCAGAATGAACAGGAGGAATGATTGCAGTGAGCAAAAACCTTTTTCACTGTTCATTTGGGCTCCTGACTGTTGTTTTAAGACAGACTTGTGAAATTGTAAAGCTATCCTTTAAAAATGTTTCATGAAAAGATGGCCTTACTATTGTCACGTCTTTTTGACCAACAGAAGAAAACCATAAGCAGGCGATGATGGAACAACAGCTGAATTATTTGTAAGAAGCCACTATCTCGTATCTGTGCACAGTTTCCTCCACGGTTGGGAGCAGATCTGTGTTGAAGCATGAAAAAGCTCAGCCTGTGATCTCAGCGCGTGTGTGATGGCGAGCCAGGGGGGTGTCTCGATACGCGGAGTCAACCCTGCTGCCAACTCTCTCTTGTCTACAGCGTGATACTGTGGGACTTTCCCACCTGCACACCTTGAACATCAACACGCTTCTGTCGTCGATTAATGACAGCACCCAGAGTGTTTTATAACCTGGCATGCACGTGGACATCCCCTGTCCACCGTGCATGCCTATTATGACATGAAAAAGGATTGTGGAGCTTGTTTTTGGAAATATACTGTCACTCCTCACCTTTCATTAGCTTCACACAAAACTTAACAAGCGCAGAAGTGATCGACAGGGTGTGTGCGGCTGTCTTCATTCCTGTCCGGTCCCATCTTTCCAAGAAAAAGTTGCGGTACTGTAATAGTTGTTTTTCTGGTGTTGCAATACATCCAAAGAGACTGAAGTTTCAGTGCAGGGCTTGTAGCCATTACCTTTGTGGTCATGAAAAGCAGACTTTGTGCAAATTTAAGAGCGTAACCCCCTCCACCCCCTCCTTTTTTTTGACATTTTGAAGGTCATCTCTCTAAACACGCTGGAAATCCTGACTTGTGATACCTGATGCCCAGAAGTGCTCTTTGGCATTTGTTTAACCGATGTTTTTGGAGTCTACCTGGCCCTGAGACAGATGCTTTTGTTCCACCTACTCCGCCTCCTCCAGGTGGTCTGTGGCTCCTCGCTGAAAACACTTAAACCCCTCATCCGCACCCACTCTGAAGGCCGTCTCACACGCTTAATGGACGCTCCCTGACTTTCATCACCTCCTCAGCCGCGGCCTTAAAGGGCTCTCTCGAGGAAACCCAATCAAGTGTGTGTGTGTGTGTATGTATGTGTGTGTGTGTGGCATGGGTCTACGGGCAGGTGTGGAAGTCAGTGATCTTCCGCGTCTATCTTCGCAGTCCGGTCAGACAGCGCAGGTGTTCCCTCAGCACTCTGATCTCAGCCCTGCTGTTTGTCAGCTGGGGATATGACTTAGCAGGTAGAAGGGTGGAAATATAGCCCATAGCTTTGTTGTCTGCCCCCAATTATCAGAGAGCATAATTTCTATATTTAGAAGGCTGCGTTGGGGAAGACAGGGGAGGTGCCGAGAAGCTCACCTGTTGCTCTAAAGCCGTGGCCACTTCTAAAGAGTGTGTTTGCCCAGGGATGGTGTCTGCAGCTTTGTGTCATTTGAATCCTGCAACTATTGATTTCAGGCTCTTTGTTGTTTGTTTATTCCTTAGTAAATTGCCGTGCGCACAAATTATCAGCTGCATGTGTGTTTATAGAGATTACACCAGCAGTGTAAGTATAGCGTTATCTACTTGATATTTTGGAGTCCACTGAAAGGCATTCTGGAAAAATCTGCAGCCAGTCGCTCCAAATATCATCCATCAATCCAGCCATCGTTCATGTTTTGTGGCCTGAAAAAAAAAAAATCATCTTTCACACTTTCACCGCATTGTACTCCGTTTGAGTTCAATCATTTTTAGTGTCATAGCTAAGAGGATTTTGTGGTCTGCCTTCCGCAAGCGGCAATTAGAGCAGCATACCCGATTTACTGACACTCCACATCCCAAGCTGTCAGCTCCAGTGGAAAATATGCTCCTCTGTTTGCATCTCCATGGAGACATTAGTAGAAAACAACTATGTTTAGTTGTTGTGGAGAGCAGAAAAAAGTAGTAGAAGAAGCCGGGGGAATGTCATCTCTGCAGAGTTTAGTGTGTCAGTTAAGGAATACATAGTGAACAACACACTGGTGCGTTTGCAGTGGCTGCTGGTGACTGACAGTGTCGTGTTTAACTAAAAGGATGTGAACACACAGTACCTGAGGGAGGCTGAGCAGAAGAGCCACACAGGTGCCATCTGTAGCATCTGCAACACAGCACACAGATACAGAGGCAGGTCAACAAGAGGTAAACAGGATAAAGTTGTAGTTATATAATACATACAGTACAGTATACTATAATATGCTGCATATTTTTGTGTAGATGACATTGTTTTGTTTAACTAAAGAGATGCGAACAGTTTAGTTTTAGAATATTAAACTTTGGTGTTTGTGGACAAAAGGATTTCACACTCTGAAGTTTACTCATGAGGGGCAGCAGTAGAGAGTAACTGCTACAACTGTGCTTTATTACAAATTCAACATACTCACTTTAGAATTATTCTACTTTATACTTATATTCCATTTCAGAGACAAATATTGTACTTATTATTACACTACAACATTAATCCGAGAGCTATAACTACTAAATTTAGCAAATTAAGATTTTACAAAACAATTTAGCGTTTTAAAAATATGATTTATCATAGTTATAGATTAAACTATCTGTCAGTTTGTAAAGTTGTTTAGGCTATATGAGCTCCATCTTGACCAGCCACAACATTAAAATGCTGCTAATATGTTCATCAATTGGAACTGTGCTTTACTTGAGTATATCCATTTTCCACTACTTTTTATTTCTACTCCACTACATTTCAGGGGGTAATTTGTACTTTTTACTTTACTACATTTATCTGACAGATGAAGTTTCTAATAATAATCCAATAAAATATAATAGTGTAAAACTCACAGGGGTCATTTTTCTGCACTTGGTACTTTTTTAATGCTTACATAGTTTACCAGAATTAACATTTAACTTTTACATATAATGGAGTATTTTTACTTTTTGCTACTTTTATTCAAGTGAAGGATGCAAATACTCTTTCAGTCACTGTTGAGGGGAGTCCAGGTAAAGCCATAATACACTGCAAGCTCAAAGCAGATGCAGATAAACAGAACAGTTAAAAAGGACGTTTTTAACCTTTCAAACAACTATTTTTTTAAAAGGGGGCCCGACATGATATCAGACTATTTTCTCTAATCATTTATAAAATTCTGAAATACAGCATCACAGACTCTTTAAGCTCTAAACGCCCCATGCTGTAACGCCTCCAGCCTCTCACATCTGCTGACCAAACCGGTGTGTGAGTCCCTCTGGAGCAGCCGTGTCACCCCTTCCTCTGGCCCATGTGTGTCCACATTACAGAGTCACAAATTAGGTCTTGACATTTGGGCGCCATAATTGCCCCCTGAAAAGCATGAGGCATCAATTAGGCTCTCAGCACCATGACAGGTTATCCCTACAGGACATAATCACCCTGCTGGACTCCCCCGCCAGGACACACACACACTTTCTACTTCACTGGTGAATTTTTGGTGGCAAATTTCAGCCAAGATGGGTTGTAAAATTTGCCACAATATGTATAAACAACGTGACATTTTCAATAAAAGTTAAATAATCATTTCAAAGTGAGAGCTGTGTGACAATAATGAGTATGTGGAGGCCATGCTGGAGGAGTGGCAGTAGGTCTCAGGGTGCCATTGCACTAATAACAGCGTAGATCTCTTTGATTTCCCGACTCTGCTGCCGCCTGACAGTTTCTGCTCCCACAGGGTGTAGAGATCTTTAGGGTCAGAAAAAAGGTCAATTGGTTCATTTCCATAGCTTCCACTTTAAACATTCTTCTAGGCTTTGGAAGCAATTCAATCAGCAGTGAAAACACTGGTTAGCAGCGTGGAATTACCAGCCGTCGTTAACGATGCAGCATACTCATAAACAAGATGGATGTATCCTTCAGAGAAATACAACATGAACTGTGTGAAGCTCTGCGGGATTTGTTGTTTGTTTTTCAGTGCTGAGATACATTACACATAATAGTCACAATATTTATTCTGAATATTAGGCATAACTGAATACATTCAACACTCAGAGTGATGAGGACTGTCATTTATCTTTAAGTCATTTCTACTAGTGTTGTGAGATGGTACATGATGACTTCACATATTAGATTTCATATTAATTATTTGGTTTTATGGACAAATACACAAACTTTTACTTGCTTTACTTTACTTTTACTTACCATTTAATTTTTACTTTATCCATTCAATTTTCATTTTCTTTTCACTTATTCACAGCAGATATTCTTTCTTTTGTGCATGTACACATACACGTAGAATACAAGACAAACTCCCAATCAAAAGACAAAACAACGCAACAGCACAAATAAAACAATACATCTTCACTAGATCAACAACAACAACAGCTCAGCACTCTCAGATCATGACAATCCATGAAACATAAAGAAAATGTATGGCAAGACATATATTTTAAATTAAAGCTGCTCTAATCAATATTTTTATATTAACAGTGGATCAATTTACTATGTCTAATGTGAAAGGGGTTGCTAATGGTGACAAACCCACAGAGAGCTATCACCTGGTCTTTGGAGCGTTTTAGCATCTTTCAGTTTATTGTTTTGGTTTTACGGCTCACAAATTTACTGTTTTGCTTCACTCTTGCTGTTCTCATCAGTGTTGTTTCCAGAAGCAGCAGGAGGCAGCTGCATTCAGCAAAAAAAGCTCTGGTGAACTCTTTGTACACTACCTGCTCAGTACCAAATGGCAGAAAGACAAAGTTAGCAACTAGCTGGTGACTATAGTGAAGGATTTAGAAGCTAAAGAGCCAGAAACTTCCCTCAGGAGTTGGAGGAGACCGCAACTGAGCTAAAAGGACTTAAAATTCACCATGCAGGTGGCCAAAAACATGACTCAAATGTTGTTCTGTGTCTGCCTGATGTGTAATTAGGCGATTGCCAACATGCTCGTCTTAACAACTTCATAAGGTGATGATGATGTGAATGATGTGTACAGCTTGTTTCAGGATGATGTCAAAAATTAGATAAGTGAAAAACAGGCCTTCCTCTCTTCATCAAGAGATCCCCTCCCTGTGTGAAGTCTGGAATAGTTGTCTTGATACATCACTTTATTTGTATAATTTCTGGCTGTAAGAGTGATAGCTGCAAATGCCAGAGTAAAGAATCCAGCTGTGTGTAATTCTCTCTGCCTGGTTAAAGAACATGATAGAGGAAGACTGTACTCTCACTGCCTACCAGTGAAAGTGGAAATGTGCTTTGTTGCCCCTCAGTCAGGCGGAAAATTGCAAACCCATTTGTCATTGTGTGCCAAGATGCAGAGGTCAGTCAATGGATTCCTTCATGACAAGCTTTCGGAATCGAATGTTTTTCCACGGCCTCACCCTTTCACACCTGCACCTCCAGGTAAAATAACAAAACATGGGAGAAAGAGAGAAAAGAGGGCTTAGAGCAAGCGACTTAAAGACAGGGAAGAGAAAAACGATACGCGAGAAGAATTTACCGTGAAACCCTGCACGTCTATTGGCCATTTCAGCTCATTTGAGCCCAACATACATTTAGCTCACAGTGGCAGATGAAATGCCAGGTTTTGGCCATCGTCCAAAGCTGGAGAATACCACTAATTATCCCTGCCTGCAACCACAGAACATTCTTACAGGCTCAAAAGGATGTTGTTTGTTATCCTCTTGCTCAAAACAGCAACTGCTTGATTTGAGGTAATAACAGAAACACTTAACAAAACTTTTCCAATGCTTGATTGACTGCTTAATCCTGCAGAGAGGCTTCGGGCTGCAGCCGTGTTCCCCACAGCTCTGGTGCACGGGGAACATCAAAGACAGATACAAAACTGATTCGGCTTTTAAATTAGTCATTTTAATAGTTTCTGTGCCGCAAACAAATGATGTAGTGTCTGCAGAAGATAAATAGAGATCAATATCAAAGAAAAATATGTGTAAATGTGTTTCTGCTACAGAGCAGCTTTGTGTAAGAAAAGGCTAAACTCATATATGCTGAAATAGTTTGTGTCAAATTAAATTTTGTTGTGATGAGATTTTGTTTATAAAGGCAAAGATCCATGAATATATGTGCTAAATTACATCTAATAGTTGTTTAGATATTAGAGTCTGGACCAAAGTTGCGGACCAACAGACCGATAGACTGACATCGCCATCTCTGTAGAGCTATGCTGCTAGCATGGCCCAAAAAGCATTTTCCCAATGGACCACCATTATAAAAGATACTTCTGTTTAAAAAAAGGACACTTCAGTCTGCAAACAAGGTCCATTATTACTCTTTGTATTATACATTTTCAAACCATGATGATTGAATGATTTTTTTAACATTTTCAGAATCTGGAAAAGCCATTTTTGTGCATGAGACGTAACTTAAATGTAAAGTCTATCAGCCAAGCAGAGGACAGACACACAAATGGCTGCACATCAAACCAGCAAGCCAAGATGAGAGAAATATTTATGAAGGTATGCGCTGGGTGAGCAACTTTCACCAGACTTCCATCACAAAAGGGGTGCCATCTTGGAGTCAGGTAGCCTATCCAGTTCTTACAATATGTTCATGGATCACAAACAGCGAAACAACATACACGTCTCATGGTGAGCTAACATGTGTTTACTTCTTCTTAACATGCTAAAACATAATGTAACAGTAACACAAGTAGAAAAGAGACAGTTACACAGTAATGTATTTCTAAAGTTAGCTAACATTAGCTACTGGTCATACAAGTAAGGCTGTAGCAGCAAATCTCCTGAGTGTATTGAATTGGACAAGGCTATACTTTATTGCTCATGAATTCAACCTTTCATTTGTAGTAGGAAGAGTGTGATATTGTTTATTTTAAAAATTAAATAGTCTCACTTTAAGGTGTGAAATCCCTTTTGCACAGGGCTTAGATCAATTCTTGTCAAGTAATCCTCAAATTAAACAGACGAAAAACATTTCCTCTCCAGACGAGCAATTGTGAACATCATGTGTCTTTTGACAAGATTTCTGCCCAGATAAAGTTTAAACAGGGCTTTGCCATACAGTACATTAATCTGTAGCTCTTACAAAGTTACACTGTATAAATCACAGGGCTAAACATGAACAAGTCCCGGCGAGTTACAAGGCACAAGTGATCCAAGAGTGCCGCTTGAGTCCCAGTTGTTTGGGGGAACAGAAAAGAGCCTGAGCCAACAGAGAAAAACCACTTCAGAGGAATCAATGTGAATAAATTGACCTGTAATCTGTTGCACTCCAAACGCTACATTCAATCCCTAATTACATCACTTATACATAGTGTATGTGTGTTTAATATAAAAGGTGGATAAAAGTGGATTTAACAGATTACACAACTGTCATGACGATTGTAACTTCAGAATGTATTAAGATGGATGTTTATAAAAAAGAAAAAAGAAGACGTTATTGACTTTTCTGTTTGTGAGCTCATTGCTGCTATGGCTGTGATCTCTGGGAGGGTTAGCAGAGCAAAAAGTTGTGGGGGAACTTCAAACAGGCGTTGCAGCAGATCTCAGATCCTCCTCCACAGTAATAACTTTGAGTGCTTCTGGAAGAAGGAAATCCCCTGGCCAGGAAAGACACATCACTCCACTACAGAGTCAACGAGCCGGGTGGTTTAACACAGCCAACCCACAGACTCCACCTTGAAATAACAACACACAAGACTACTGGATGGTTCTAACCAGCGTTGTAGTTCGAGAGTACATGTTAACTGCATGAATCCAACAGTTCCTGCAGATTTTAATGACATTTAAATACTGTTGATTGTATTTCATTTCAGTGAGCTAATCCTTAGGAGGTGCCTTCACGTATTCATGTTTTCAACTGTGTGTATTGTACGAATTAAAATAACATTAAGACTCTAAAATAACACATAATATAAGAACAATGAACAATAAAAGGTATAAATTACAAGTTTGTCTCATAGAGCTTTACAGTCTGAACACTGTACAATCCTTAGAGCTTTGATTCAGATAAGAAAAAAATCCAGAAAAAAAACTTTATCAGGGAATGGGAGAAACTTTATGAAGAGCAACAGAGCAAAAGCTAATTATTCCAGTGATAAAAAAAAAAGGTAAAAGTAGACTTATGAAAATTACCCTAAAAACTCAAGAACCAGACATGTTTCACATAGAAGCTCTGATTTCAGTCACAGAATCTACAGAGGACTTTCAGACCCGTATCCACTCAAATCCATCTCAGCATGCTTCTTACGACTGCTGATTTCTCCCAGCTTATCACAGATTCAGACGTTAATCAGGAGATTTTTGCCGAGGCCTGCATTTCCCTCAGTATCAAAGGCAACATGAAAAACCAGAGTAAGAAGCTGCAGCAGGTGATAAGCTGCAACCACAGTGAAGATTCACCCTTCAAAGAAAACTTTTGGACACTCTTACACTCCTGTCGTTAGAGGATTAAAGGATATTTCATGAAGTAATATAATCATGCAGTGTAGTTCTTATGATGTAGTTAATGCATTTATATAATGTAGATATAATGTAGTTACTATGGATTTTATGAGATTAGCATATTGACTTTTTTTTTCTTTGAGAAGGTGCAAAACACACAATTAAAATCTAATTTTGTCCAATTTGGAATGAAAATTGGATGTAAAGACTGTAATAAGTTTTCTTGAATTGCATAAAAATGTGCATGAAAAGAAAGGAAATTTTGGAAAGTCTATATATCAGATAAATCTCTTAAATTTACTAAACAAGGACTTAATGAATTTGTTCTCTAAGTGTTTTCCAGGAAATAGAAGCTTTCAGGGTCCAGTAATTGGTATAACAAGAAAATATAGATACACAGCTGTTAGACTTGGGTTTTTGATGATGCCTTAGCCTTCTCCTCCTCCTCCTCCTCCTCCTCTTCTTCTTGCTCATAAGGCATGCATACCTTTCCACGTCCCAGTAACTAATCATCATACAGATCTGCCCAAGAATAGAGTAGCTGTTTCATATTCAAGCTTTCTAGAGTTTCACCTATGCTTCCCAAGTTCATTTCCCATACCTTGACCAAGAGGATGTCAGTATTGTCTGCTTCAGTGGTCAGAAATTAGACTTCAAAACCATGACACTCCAAAAGAGCCATTTATTTCTCCACAATAATGTTTACTGTGCTTGCTTTAATAGGCTGTTCCAGCCCACATTATTCTGTCTGGTGGCTCTTACTAAGCCAGGTGTGTTTTTATTAGATTCAAACTTATCAGTGAAGTGATCAGAAAGCTGTTGCCAACTAGGCAGGTCAAACTTCAATGTTATGAAACCAAAAACAGCTGTTGCAAAAAAAAACATCCTCATATTTCTAAAGGAGGGTTCAAACATAAAATGTCCCATAGTATGTGGCCGGAAAAAAAGGAATATGATCAATTTACAAGTGCAGATAAAGTTTAAATCAAATTTATTGAAGCTACTTTTAAGAGAAATGAGCCAGAACAAGCCGCAGCCCTTCTTCTCAGATAGTTGACACCCGCCTGCTCGGGAGGATCAAAGTGCTTCTCTGTGCACATTAGGAAAATACAGGGGACTCATTTCAACCGCTCAAAGTGCCACCTAGATGCTTAGCCACACATTCCCCCTGTCAGAGGCAAACAAAGACAGTTTTCTGGGAGGAGAAAGGCATGCCGTTTCACCAACATGCCTCACATGTGGTGACCAATCACAATTGTAGTTACAATCCCGAGCCCTGAAGGTAGATAGGTGAGGGTTTATGTTGTCATTGGTGGATGTTTTACAATTGGGTGTAATACATCTCGCAGTTAATGTTTATTTTCACAGGGACAGCCTCATTCCTTTGGTCTGACCCAGAAAGATGCAGCGTGTAATCATAACAGCATTGATAGGGACACGTTTAAATGTCTGCAGAGCGGCAGACTTGTGCTGTGTCAACAAGCAAGCTGTCAATCTGTGAACTGGAATATTAAGTAAAAAACATGTATATTAAAATACAGGCGCACAGCGCTAGATAATAGAGTTCTTGTTTTGTCTTCATAGTGACTTTTAAAAGAAATGCGTGAAACAGAGGCTGGTTATAGTGATAGTGAAGGTGCAGCCAAAGGGAAACATTTGTGCCAAGTTCCTGCAGGCAGCGAGCGGTAGCTCCCATATTATTGTGTTCCTTTATTCGTCACAGTGGGTTCACCTGAACAAAACCATGTTAAAGGGTTAGTTGAAACCAAATTACCAAAAGCATATTTTCACTCACCTCCCTGGTATCTAGCCATGCAGAATAGATAGATAGAACAGATAGACAGGTGATAAATTAAAGGAAAAACCAACATAAAGTGTCTTAGTAAAGTTTAGATTCTACAGTGTCTGAACTCTACTGGAAGGAGGAACATTTGGTGTTTTGATGATGGTGGTGGAGAACGCTGTCTAACATGTCAGTCCAAAATCTCCCATAGGTGTTCAGTTGGGTTGAGATCTGGTGACTGTGAAGGTCATAGCATATCATTCACATCATTTTCATACTCATCAAACCATTCAGTGACCCCTCGTGTCCTGTGAATTGGGGAATTGTCATCCTGGAAGAGAGCGCTCCCATCAGGATAGAAATGTTTCATCATAGTATAAAGGTGATCACTCAGAACAACTTTGTAGATTTGCAGTGACCCTTCCCCTTAAGGGGACAAGTGGACCCAAACCATGCCAGCAAAATGTCCCCCAAAGCATAACAGAGCCACCAGATCCCCTCACTGTAGGGGTCAAGCATTCAGACCTGTACCGTTCTCTTGGTGAACGCCACACATGCCCATTTGTCAAGAATATGGTGAAGGATGAGTCGTATCGTATGACCATATCACTTTTTTCCACATCTCTGTAGACCAGGGCCTTTGGTTTTTGCACCACTGAACTCTCAAATGTGCATTCATCTTTGTAATGAGGGGTTTATGCACCGCAACCCTACTATAATATCTCTCTCTATGTAATTGTCGACAGACTGCTCTTGCTGACACAGTCTGATCATGTCCTGCATTGACATTCTCAGTCACCTGAGGAAGAGTTGCTCTTCTGTCTTTCCTCACACTGAGTGTCACAGTCATCAAATGTGCGCAATTTCTTATTGACCCTGTTTACTGAAGTCTTTCCCATAGATCTAAATGCAGATGTCACTTTAGTCACTGTTCCTATTGAAACACCAGCCAGTTGAGCAGTCTTTGTGACTGAAGCTGCTGCCATTGGTGCCCCAACAATGAACCCTCTTTCAAAGTCACTTAGATGTTTTCCTCTTGCCATCTTGATAAAAAATCAGAATCAACTGTGCCTGCTCAGCATTGTTATACATGTACACAGAGCATGACTGGATGTTAATTGCTTAATTGTACCATGCAGTGCAGTTCTCAACTCATTTATTCAGGCAAAATGTACTAAAATATTCACAGTAAAGTATTCATTATGCAGAAAGGCCCCTTTCTTAGTGTTATATTATTATATTATTGGACTATTATGATCCTTAAAGTAGAATTTTTGTGTTGTATCTGCAGATTATTTGAACTATTATCATATACTACTCTACTGTTGGGTAATTTAATCTATGACGATGCATCAAATTTTAATCCAAAAAACAACAACTTCACACTCATGCAGTGGAGTAAATAGTACAATGCTTCCTCTGAACTGGAATAGATTATAAGTATAAAGTTGCACAAAATGGAAATACTCAGCAGCACCAGAACCACAAAATTGTACTTAAACTTGCATTAACTAATGTTTTGGCCTCAGCAAACAGTGTCTTATTTACCCATCCAGCAGGCACGGAGCAACATTAGCATTCATTCACCGTGAGTCATATTTATGGCTGCCTGCCAAATATGCGATATTCACTCTCCTTTCTTCCTCTGTTTTGCTCTCTACTAACTGAAGGATATATCTGACTCTTTAGCTGCTGAACTCTATATTCAGCAGCTAGATGTTAACTTTGTCTGCTGTTTGGTGCTGGGCGGGTAGTGTACTGCCTGTTGGAGCTTTTTGGCTGAGGGCAGCTTCCTGCTGCTGCTGGGAATGAGGTTGGTTGATGAGAGCGGTGAGAGTGAACCAAAACAGAAAAGTTGCAGGCCCAAAAACCAAAATAATGATCTCAAAAATAGTCGTCAGATGTGATAATTCTCTGTGGGTTCATCTCTACAAGCTTTTCACATTACATAAAGTCATTTGATCCATCATTTATATAAAAAAATGTATCATAGCAGCTTTAAGTATAACACTTAGTAAATGTTTTAGTGACTTCAGCAATTCAGCAGCAATGTATCTTTCCAAATATGCCTCAGTACTCTGGACTATGTTGATAGCATCATCTGTGCATCATACAGAGTTTCAGGGACATGGTTTCTCAAAAGTCCAACATTTAAAGACTTACACTGCCTGAAAAGAAAAGATTGATTTATTGAAAGAGACCACTGATAGATATTACAGCTGAAATAGCACTATCCATGTTTTAAAAAATAACATGAAAGGGGCCCCTCAGTCTCATAGGGAGCCCGTCGCTGTTTTCAACAGATAAAGTAAGATTAGCCAACTTTGAAGAAATGCTGTTTTAAGGGCGGAGATGGAGATTGTAAATCTGCTGGCTGATGTGTTGGCACTGTGGCCCAGGACCTCACTGCAGCTCACAAATTACAGGACACACACTGGAACTCAGGGCCTCCAGTAATCTGACAGAGCATCAGATCAATAATAAAACATTACCAATAGCCTCAAGCTTTAAGCTGCCCAGAGACCATGTAATGGAGAATATGCACACATACATTTATGATGGATACAACAACAGACGAGCCAATGAGGTAGATAATTATTGGAGCAGACAGCTGAGCAGTCTTTGTGAAGCCAACATCTGTTTTATTTTGCTTCTGAAAGCAGTAACATAAAAAAAGTATTGTCTATTCACTCTGCTGTGATGTTGTGGGACAGAAAAGGAGAGAAGAAAAAAGCTGATGACAGGGTACTTTCATGTTACTTATCGTGACACCCTATCAGAGTGATCTAGATGGGCCAGACAAAGTACCACCACGTCCCGTAGCTTTGAGCAGAATTTCATCTGTTTCATCATATCTCCCTGTCTTTACTCCTCGGGGGAGATGAGAGGTTGGTGGTCCACGCATTTGGACCACAGTGGAAAAAGGAGAGCGGGCCTAAATGACAGATAAGTCTAGTCTCATTCAAGAGGAGGCATCTGTGTTTTATGAAGAACTTACAAATATGGAGCTGGATAAAAAGAGAGAGACAAAAACTTCTGATAAACTACACACACGCCGTCTCACGCAACACTTCTCAGGAGGAGATAGTGGGCTCATCTCTTAAATGTCCCTAGAGCTTTAAGAGGGTGCATGTCAGGATGGAGGCGAGAGGAAACATTCATGGACTGTTGCATAGATTTTGGCGTGTATTTCTGCAATAAAAAAAAAAAAAAAGCACACAACACGTCAGTACAATGCACCAGCAAAAATAAACATTATGAGAGACAAGTAATACCTCTGTGGTTGACTTATCAGTGTCAGTGTATCTCTGACTGTGACGTGGAACAAACTGAGCTGGTGCTTTCATCTTAGAAAGTACTGATTCCCACGCAGCACATCTTGTCGTCTCTCTGGGCCTGCACCCTTCAGCATGTGCTGTGATGATGTTCCCATACGTCAGTAGATGTATATCACAGAGTCGGGAGGGAAATGTTAACATGAGCAGGAGCTCCAGCCTGCCTTGAGAGTGGTGTCAAACACAAGGAGCCAGAAGGCAAATCCTACTCTGTCGACCTCTGAATAAATCTAAAATCCACATCTGCTGCACTAATTTTCTGTGACGTGGTAATGAAAGATGATAAGACTAGTCTACAGCCATGCTAGCAGCTCTATGAGGCTGTACTCAAGCAAAGCAGTGCTTTCAGTTCAATGCTAATGTCACCACACTAGCAGGTATTTGGCAGTGAAGGTATGTAATTTCCTTTTTTACCGTAGCTCTTGTTCAGTGCTTGTTCCTGCATGGAGGTGTTTGCAACGGGAAACCCCAGCTCCCCAAGACACAGCGCACTCTGCTCACCTGCAACAGTGCTGCCAGGTGTCAACTTGTGACATTACTGCAATAAAAAAGCATTTTTTCCACACTAGTAATGCCTAAGTGAGAAGTCTATAAATAGTTTGAATGCTGGCTTGATTGGATTTGTCATTTCTTCATTCCTAGTGTAGACTCTGTCCTAAAGGAGTTAGTTTCTGCTTTTAGATTTATCCCGGAGTGGTATATTTGGAACATTGTGCACCGAAGAAGCTGTCATCCTTTATCGCACTCTCTCTCCACTCTTAAATATAGTACAACTGCTGTAAATGAAGCAAATTTGCAAATGAGACTAATTTTAGACTAAGCGTACTCTGCATTATTCAGAAACTTCAGACGCTGCAGTCCTAAGCAGCATCAGCAGCGGTGGAATTTTTACATGGCAGAGATAAGGACAGACTGCTCTATTTGTCAGTGCATGGGGCCCCTTAAGGGCCCAAAGAATCTGATGTCCACACACTCTTTTCTCCTGCACTCTGACATTTTCTCAGCAGTATGAGGTTACATACAAGGGAAAAGACATCTACATCATCAAGCCCCCTTTTCTGCAAACAAAACGGCCTCTTACTCTTGTTTCTGGTGACATCAGGACAAAATGTCAAAAGTTCCCAAAAGGTTGCCCGCAAAACAAAGTATTCTCTAAATGAGAACGGACAGGAGCTAGTATTTTTAGACGACCTATGATTCACTTGCTATTTTTATCGGCAGCTTCTGTTTAGTCCGCTGACCTGTGCCCCATTAGGTTCTTACTGAATTTTAGACCGGGGCAAAGAGCACAAAGTGTACTGAAGTACATCCCCAGGATTACAAGCGTTCCAGGGTGAGAGTTTGTAACCTGCGGTGGCTGCAGGCTAGCAGGGTCACAGCCCACCCATGGGGGAGGGAAGACCGGGTCACAAAGGCTGAGGAGGATGCATGTTCCCAGACACAAAGTAGACAGCTCCAGAGCCTAAACACAAAACAGGAAAACACTCAAAGACGGGCAGGAGAGCCATGAAGAAGGATTGCCTGTAGAAATCTATGGATAAATGTGATAAATGCAGAAATGTGATGAGGCCAATAAAGAGACAAATTCAGATCAGATCTTGCTCACAATTGCACTTTGAATCCAAAGATACATCTAAGCAGTGCAGGAAAGATTACAATTTGGATAGCAAAAGCAAAACGAATGACAATCCTCTCTTGCATACTTGATTGCAGCGCAGTCCCTCAGGAAGAAAAGGTTATAGGATCTCTGAAAAGGCAGCCATTGTTTGTCATCTCCAGCAAAATGACTTCGTAAAATTGGGAGGAAGAAAGGCAAACCACTGGACCAATGTGATAGCAGCCCCTGAAAGTGGAGAGCACTGATGCATGAGTGAAAAGCGCCTTATGTCAAATATAATTGTCCTGCCCTGAAAAACAAGCTAGCGATGTCTGATTTGATTCCCTCCTGTTCGGATCAAGTTACTTCCTGTCTACTTTAAGCATGTTTGCCGTGACAATGAAGCTCCCGGAGAGATCCTGGGACGCTCCATTGTCTTTGTCCACCAAAGAGCTGAATTTACTTTACCTCTCATTTCCTTTTCTCTAGCCAAGTAAGCTAGGGATGGCTATATGTGTTGGTCAACCACTTTCGTCCAGACGAAATATCTCTTCAACTTTTGGTTGGATTGCTGTGAAATTTCGTACAGACACTCATGATCCCAAAAGGAAGAATTCCTCTGACTTTGGTGATCCCTTGACTTTTCATCTAGCTCCACCAGCAGGTCAAAATTTCACTTTATCCTATACATTTGTTTATGACCAAATTCCTGCAAAACAAATGAAATTCCCACCAGCCTCAACTGTACTTTATGTGTAGTTGCTAATTAGCAAATGCTATGCTGATTAGATACAGTCACCCAGCAGCATGAAGCCAAAAGATGTGAGGTGTCCTCAACCAGCACCTCTCTACCTGTCACGTCCATGTTCATCATCTCGATATTATTGGTCTTGACGTCTCCCCAGTAGATCAAATTGCCAACCTAGCAAGGTGTTGACCATCACCACTCCTTCAATCCCATCCAGATCAGGAGCCATGTTATGCTAACACACTAGATTAAGATGGTGAACATGGCTAATATTACCAGCTAAACAACAGCATGTTAAAGCTAGGGTAGGAAATTTATTTTAGGAGCATTTTTTGCTATATTTATTGAAATTCTCTTTATATCCTGACAGCAATCAATAAATCAAATGCTTTGACAATAAAAAGAAAAAATCCGGTATCTGTGGCTGTCTCAGGCCTGTAACAAGCCCGTCCAATCATTTCATTCAGCCTGCATGTAATGATTGGATGGCCGATCTGCCTGTCAACCTACCTACTTGCCTACCAGCACACACTCTACCTGTGCACTCATTGCGTATTGCTCCCAGAAGTGAAAAGCAGTGATAGATTTTTATGCATCACTGCAGCTTCAGGTCAGATACTGACCATCTCTGCGCCCTGTTGCTTTTCGCCACTTTGGGACTCGGTTCAGAGGTGCAGGTCTGGGTCCAGCTCTCTAATGGACTGGTGAATGAGGAAGTTTTGGAGAAAGAGATGCAAAATCACTTGAATTCTAGAAGGGAGATGGGACACTCATTATGTAACGTACGACGTCAAACAGGTGAGAGGTGGTCCTGTTTAGTGTATACTGTTTACTAAAGGTTGTTGTGCCTTGAGAGGAAGTTGTGTGTGTGTGTGAGCGCAGTAGTAAACACTGTTGTGTTGCGTGCACGTATGAAGCATGTGCATATGTCCGTGCTTGTCTGGTGGGAGGGGCTTAGGACAGAGAGCAGAGGGGGGAGAGCTGCAGGAGGAGGGCTGTATTTTCAAATACTGGCGTTTTTTTTGTTTTGTTTTGTTTTTTGTTTGTTTGTTTTGTGTTTTCAAGAAAACTGCCTACCCCAGCTTTAATATAGTCATTATTAGCATGCTGACATTAGCATTCAGCTCAAAGCATTGCTGTTCCTCACAGAGCCGCTAACATGGCTATGGACTCTTAACCTTTTTTGAGTTTGAAGTCATATGTTTCATTTCACATCAGATTTTAAATTTAAACAAAGAAATAAACCAGTGTCATAAAACATACTCAAAACAAATCTGTTCTTTTATTCTAAATTCTGTGACTGGAGATCCATGAAGTCGATATGGAGGGAGTGGACGTCTCCTGTGGACACTTGTCATACTCCCTGCTACTTCGCTCTGCTGTCCAGAGTTGTTGGCTCCGTGCTGAGATGTCTGCAGTGGCCCTTCTCTTGGCTTTTCTTTTGCCCGTTGCTGCTGGCCTGGAAGCATGTCCAGCTGTCCCATCATTCTGTCAGCGCCGCTGTCTCCCTCAGCCCCAGATTAAAAACGCCAAAGGGGCCGCCAGGAAAAGTGGCTCGCCCCGTCTCTCAGGACTTATGTCAAAAATGTTTCAGTCCTCAGGTAATTTGCTACAGTCTGGGATCCTTTCACTATTTACTTCAAAGAACCTTGCAAAGAGGGGGACACAGAGAGAGAAATGAAAGGGAGGAAAAATGATATTTAGTTGTGGGTAGTGACAGATCTACATTCTTGAGTATTGACATGCGATCTGAGTGAGGAGTCCTTCTCCTCCTCTGTGCAGGGATGCTGACTGAGTCTGTAGCCGTCTGCAAATCTAACTGATAAAGAGCAGTGTGTCCATGGACTGTCTTTCTAAAATAAGCTTAGTTAAACAAATTGACTCAACTCCAAAAGAATGCACAGTCACTCCTACACAAATAGACACCATATTAAACAGTTAAATGTTCTTTTTATTGTTTCAAGTTTTGGAAAATCATAGTTACTCTATTGAGCCATTTATCATATGATTAGTCACATTTAACACATTATAAGATATAAACGAGTAACGCTGACAAGGTTTCCCTGAATTGTAATCTAGCCTGAGCAGCTACTCTTACAGGTAGGCCTAAAGTGTCTAAATTGGCCTGAAATGTTCTTGGAATGGTACACTCATGTCTTTTATTTAAACGTTGGCAACAAAAGTGAGTTCTGCCCTCTCTGTAAGATAATCCTCTGGTGTTGGAATTTAATACAAACTGGTTAAGACCTGTGGAATGAGGAAGAGAAATTGGAAATGTCAGTGCAATTAAACGCAGGCTTGGTAAACCTCACAAGGAAGTTTGTATTATTTAAGTGGATCTGTCATTGTTGACATAGTAAAAGCCACTGAATCAGTGTAAATGTGTTATTTACATTAGTTTGAACCAAAAATTAGACATGACATCCAGATCTGGCATGTGTAGCAGTAGATTTTTTGTTTACAGGGTGTGGATGTCTCTGTCAGGGACAGTCATGATGTATATCTGTCCTGTGTATCTGCTGAGCTACATACCAGCAAAGCACAGTGTGCACTCTTGCTGTTTAGTGTGTAGCCTATACATTCAAAGTGCACAAGTGTGCACATGCGTGATGAAAGTGTTTGACATCAGTCCCCTCTCAGCATTTGGATTTTGAAATGCACCAACACGAAGGAATTCACAGATCCTCAGCAGGCCATGACAGACCCGTGACATCTCTGCAGCACAACATCTCCAGTTTTCCCCAAATCAGGAATGCATGGACGCGTTCACGGCAAACAAAACGGTGATTAAAGAGAGTAACAGGATCAGCTGTAATCAGTGTGTCCTGAGAAAATGCCAGGGAGTTTTCAACAATTGTCAGGTCACTCCAAGAGGTGATCTTTCTCCCCAGCGTAAGGGACCTACTCTGCTTTCATAGAGTGATCAAAACATCCAAGAGAGACTGTGTGGAGAATCAAGCTCCAAATGACGTGCCTGCCCTCTCATTTCTCTGACAAAGAACAATGGTCGCCTCATAAGTAGGCCTAATGGTACTCGCACAGACTTCTTCAGCGCAAAGGGGAGCAAAGAGGGGGAAAAAATAACCATTATCCAAAGACATGTTCTATCATGTGATAAATTCTGTTTTCTCAAGCCAAATCCTTCGGTGCCTCCCTGCTGAAAATATTCAGAGCTTGTAATAGAGATTTGATCATCAGATAAAAAGTGGGTTGAACATTTATGCAAGGCTGAGAGACAGACAGAGAGAAGAATGATGATGTGAAGACTCATGCATCTTGGGCTTATCACTGATGGATTAGCTCAATGACATCCTCTATTTAGCCGAAATGACAGCCCCTTTTATTATCCCTGTTTTGAGAGGTCAGGGAGGGATAGAGATCACCTACTCTGCTCCTCAACTACACTGTGTCAGTGCTGCCCTCTGTTGATCATAAGTCAAACAGCCTCAAAACCTCTCAACCTTTGGGTGCTTCTCACTTCTTTTCTCTCTTTTCTTTCTCACATTTAGTTTAAGTTTATCACTGGGTGACCAGGTGATGTGTTAACATGAAGAAGAGGACAAGGTGCTGTATAAATGTATTTCCAGTTGAAATGTTGCAAAGGACATTCTCCATTAAGATGCTAATGGACTGATAAAAATCTTTTTTTTCTCAATCTGAACAATCTTCAGGGGCTCTGTGGGCCCTGGAGAGCGTGACATGCTCCCAGTTAGGCTCCTGGTCAGAGGAAACAAGCAGGCTTAGAGATGAACAGGAAGTTCTTTGATTGCAAAGGGCTTCCTGTGAATGTTATGTACATGTTGGATTAGTGAGACTCTTCTTTCATTCATCATCTATTTAACTCAGACCCCCCTGCTTTGAAAATACCATGCCTCTCTATGGATACACTGTGAGAGATCTGCTCAGTGGAAGGAAAAGTACAGGTGTAAATAATAAAATGAATGCTGGCTCACTGCCATGACTTACTGGGACATTCAAGTTCAACCTTGTACCTTTACTTTGTTGGTTAATTAGTTGTTTAAACTTTATTTCTTCTCTTCAGGAATGCTATTGTTTGCACAGATGTTAAAGTTTTGGGCATTTGAAATTACCACAAGTTTTTTAAGTGGTCTCTTTAATATTATCACCAAGTCAGTCCTGCAAAATGGAAACTTTATGTTCATGCTGATATATTGCATATCTTATGCAGGATTGAAGTTGAATTTCTTACCATCATTAAACAAGGAAAACACAGCCAACATGGTACTTCAAGTGTGAATCTTCTACACAGTACTGTGTCCAAAACACATCGTAATCTTCTGATATGGGACTAAATGTTTACATATAAAGTCTGCAGCAGCACTGCTGAGGTTTTCTGCACGCTCAGTTTCTAACTTTGACGACGGATTAGTCATGTCACAAATAAATCATCACCATATACAGAGCACACAAAACAACATCATCTTTTTAAAATAGTTCAATCTATCAATATTTACTCCTGGTGGATCCATACATTTACTAGAGAAATGACCATAAATACAAAACCTACATTATTACAACCAACTTTTCTAAATATTCTTTACCAAATAGAATATTTCACCTAAACCCATCAGTAGGTAAAAAGGTTGAATCTACATTTTGAAATACAAAGCAACAAATTCTATGTTGTTTTGCACACATAGTATCTGTGGTGATCTATAAGTCACATGGCTGATTGATGTAAACTGGAACTGGACACCAAGATAGACACAAGATAGCCCAAAACATAAGGTGAAGGAAGTATGGAGAAGAGTTGTGCTGTGTAGTTAATTTTGACAATCTTCTGCACATTATATGCATACATTACCACAGAAGAATCTGGAGAACAGGTTGATAAACGGCCTTATCTTTCTGCTGGGTTAGGAAAGAATGCTTGAGGTAAGAAACCATCAGAGGTTCCTTTGCTTTTAAACAAACACTACTTACTACTTACATTTCCAAATGTTCCCATCCACTCTGTGCTGTTCTGTGATCAGCGTGGTTCTAATGTTTTTCTCAGTACTCTAATATCGTGAAGAAGTGCTGCAAAAACAATCTTACCTGGAGCCCCAGTAGCTAAGCACTGAGAGCAGTTACAGTAAAAATTACAGCTCAACAACAACAAGTTAATGTGTTCATGCCTGAACACCAGCTATGACTTTTTAAGACAAGAGATATCACATTCCAGCTTTTCTTATCTCCAAAGAGACTCCTGAGAGATTCATCAAAGTTGTTTTTTGATATAAATTACATCTCCATAATCCAAAAATGAAAGACAGGTTGTCTCTCTAACTGTCCTCCTGTAAGTCTTGGGAATTCAAATCTTGAGTAAATCTTACTGTAGGCCTTTTTGACATGTCATAGCTGGAAAGTCACAGATGTAATCAATAACATTAACAATGGCTGCATGTTATTAGTTCCACTTGTGTGTGTTCTGCTATGAAGAGTCACAATATCTGCAGTGAAAAAAGGTCATAATGTTACAGCTTATAGCCTCAATTAAACATTTTCTTATTTCATTTAATTCTGCTATTCTTGAAATGTAGTAATTTATTTCTTTTTATGAAAGAGTAAATATCATAATGCTCTTGCAGGTTAATATAAAACCTTTAATGATGAGTGATACTTATACTTTATCAAGTTCAGTTTTATTTACAAGTGAAATACAAAATATAGACAATATTAATATTATATACACTATACACTGCAGGCATGGAAAGGGATCCATCCTTTTACCCTGTCGTTACAGTTAGTTCCCACTGGAGGGCACTACACTTCTTGGATTGTCAGTCTCTGCTTCATCTTCAAAACCAAGGTCTCCACATGAGTGAAGGAACTGATGACCCCTCCCTCTGTGCAGGGTGTGGGGGGGATCTCAGTGTGGTGAGTGGGGGGAAGTGGGCGACTGTGGGCGAGAAAACAACAGGAGCGGGCAGGGTGTGTAGGGTCTGTGGAAGTGTGGAGAAAGAGGTGTTGGAAGACGGAGGTGACAGGCAGGGGGGGAAGGAGAAGTGACAGGCAAATGATGGGAAAGGAGGAGAGGCGGCATATGTGGAGAAAGAGGGGGAGAACCAGGGAGAGGTGGGAGGGGAGAGGGTGTCGTGGCATGGTGTGGAGCAAGACTGAGGCTGAGGCGGGGAGTGGGACAGGAACAGTGACCTGCGGGACTTTACTTTACTTTCAGATGTGTGGATGACAACTGCTGATGCTGCATCCGGCATTTCAGTCATTCTCTGGCTTGATTGTGTAACAGAGGATGAAGAGTCCTGTCCTGGGCTTGTGATGTTCGGCTGTTGGTTCTCTGTGTGATCTTTCAGTCTCTCAATCAGGTTCGTCCTCTGTGCCGGGGTTATCTTGTGCATGTAGCTGGCCAGTTGAGCCACACACTGCTGAAAACCTGCACTCTCAATGGTGAGGTGAGAAGGAGCCCTGGACTCTGAGTGATGAAGGCTCACCACAGGAGTCTTCATCTGACCATAAGTTGCATCTGCAATAAGTGAAAAGACACAAGGGTGAGGGATAAAAAACACATGATACTTTGCTGATTTGTTGCTGCAGAAGTGGAATTTTTCTAAACATTATTACACATTTTTACAAGATAATTAGCTATTTTGTTTGACTAACCATTGCTCAAGTTCTTCCCATCTGTCCACTTCTGAAGATACTCCACAACCAAGTCCAGAATCTCTGCTTTCTCTAGTTTAGGATTCTGCAGCCGCTGTTGATGATCAACGTTGAAATATGGGGAAAAATACATGTCATTACTGTAAGATTATGGTTTCTGCAAATACATGTAGTGGCTAGATGTGATTTTTTTTTTGTATGACTCACTGGATCCGCTGTATAATTCAACAACATAGTTCTCAGTTCCGCAAGACTTTTATTTATTCGATCTCTTCTCTTCTTTTCCACAGCTGGTTTCAGAATCTAGAAAGAGATAAACAGTGTTGTATGAGCATGATAAAGCTGTGGTCACTCATCAAGGTGTCTCATCTACTTATCACATAGAGTTAGTTTCATTAACTTCTCTGATCAGTAACAAATATACAATATATGTGTTTTTCCAGCTCTAAGTCTTTCTTCTATACGTTGTAAGAGATGCTTTCATGCATGGTTTGTTGATCAGTTACAGTGTATTGAGAAGTTCTGAGTTGCCATGTAAGAAAATCTTGTTGGTTATCATGTCTGCAGTTACAAAAGTTAAAAAGTTTAATGGATTTTGGTCCAGATGCTCTTCAACTCTTTTCAGGAAGCTCAGAGGTCAAACTGTCTTTTGGAGGAAACTTCCTGATCAAATAAAGAGCTAAAAACACAAAGCACCTTGAAAAGTGGAATTTTTCACAAACCGGAAAGCAAAGAACTGTTCTTATTAGATTGTAACTGATCTATAAAGCATCAGTAAATCATTTGAACTTTAAATAAAGCATTATTACATAAACTTTTAAATGTTCATATTATAAAGTGGTACCAAATAAATCAAGTTCTCACCCTTTTTCTGCTCTTGGTATCATCCACAACTGGATTTTGTATTTTCCTGGTCATGATGTAGTGTTTGGTCCTGACTGAGAGCTGCAGCAATGAAGAAGCCTCCTGACGGCCTGCTGGCGCTTTTAAGAAGACCTCGTGCTGACTCTGATTGGCTGACAGGTGTGAGTGACGACACTTAACCGAAAATGGTTTTATTGTGGGACTTAAACAAAAAAACGAAACTAATGTTCAAATCAGGTCATTTAAATGTCTCTTTATTATGTGAAACCGAAAATTTAAGGCAAAATAAAAAAAAACCTTCATCAAGTAGGATTATCTCTGGAGCTTTGGGTCAGAAAGTGCAAGAAAGTTTTTTTTATAACTTGTCGATGGTTGATGCATATATAACACTTATAACATCTTTCAAACAAAATCAAGGTTGCTTGACTTTCTTATATTTGCATATTATATATAAAGCATATATGAAGTAAATAATAAACACGGTGTAATCAGTCACTGTTAATTCACACACCAATTATCACTAATTTAATTTTACGCTAATTGTGAATGTTCAACGCTTCCCACAAAATGCAGCCGTGAAGTGAGACTATGGGAAACTATTTCTTTCCCGTGGGAACAGAAATGAAGTGAGAAAGTGAGCAGCCATGGTTTTTTATGATGTGTGAGACATCAGCACTTTGCATTAAGTGATGAAAAAGACCAAATGAGAACACACAGAGTGTTGGTCCAAATGAAGAAGATTCTCCTATTTATCTATACGTTTTGATGTATACATATGGGTGAAAACTACATTCATGAACTAATAAATATTTTTTTAGTGTGAAACCACAAAGTAGCTAAAAGCATCATATGGAAACTGAGGGCCAAAGGGAGCAGGTCACGTTTGGCTGCTGATGTGATGAAGTGTGAGGATGATTATTACACCTGAGTGTCAAGTGTGCTGCCTCGGGTCAGCTTCGTACCTGATGTTTACACTTCACACACAAGCTCTTTAAAAAAACAAAAATCAAACCAGTTGTTGACTTCACTGCACACGTCCCCAAACCTGCAACTGATTTTGACTCTTTTTGTCAGTGTGGCTGATACACCCGAGGAGTCACGATATTAGAAGTGAACGGTCCATTTCTCTGCCAACAAAGGGACACATTTTCACTAATTAGTTTCCATCACAGGCTCAGGCGAGCACATTATAGGACTTATTTATGGGGCGGGTCCACGTGGCTTAAATCCTTTAGACACACACACACACACACACACACACACACACTTGGTATCCTTTTGGTATCATTAATATTCAGACTTGTTCGCTATAATAATCTTAACATCATATCAGACTTTAACTATACTGACATAATGATCACAACGCTTGGGGACATAATCATACCTTAATAAAGTAAGAAAACTACAAAAACACATGAAATATATATATGTTTATCCCTGCTATAGCCACGTTGCCATAGTTTTCTACTTCGTCCTACAAACAGATGCCTAATGTTAGAAATAGCTATTGTTACAAAGCTATGTGGTGGTTTTCTTTGCTCTTCACTGGGCTGCCATAGCTACCAGCAGTGATCTCTGAGCCTCCACTAATCGGCCTCTCTTTGATTTTAAACGGAAGTATCATTGCCTCTGAAAAGCCACTTAATCTCTGCGGGATACCCGTGATCCGATCATCCCAGTGTTATCTCCACACTTTAGCCTATTATGGGGATCAGGGTGACCATAAATGCAGTGCAGAGAGAAAGCTACCCCAAACCCCAAAGCCCAGTCACCTCTCACTTCTCCCTGCATCACTATGAGGCAAAAACAGACGGATTGTGAATATTAAAAAAAAAAATCAGGATACACGCGCATGATCTTGTCTAATCCACAAGTGTCCTCGTGCAAGTATTTCCGAGGAACCACGCCCACTAAAGACAAACACAACACGAGCCTTAAAGTGTGAATCCAGCAGTTTGGTTCAGGCAGGTATGAGGGTGTGGTGTGTGGGGGGATGGGGGTCGATGGTTTCAAGTCAATAAGAAAAAAATGTTCCTTCACTAGTTATCTTTCATTCTAGGCTGGTTAGAATTTACTTTCATTTGTAGGAGTATTAATAGCATTATAGGTGGTGTTTGTAGTAAATGTCTGCTCCAAAACCTCCTTAAAATATAATTAAAGTCAAATCAACTGAGGAAAAACAGTCTGTACAATCATTAGACCTCACATTTAACGATCCTCTACAGTACAAACTACTTCCAGTAAAATATAAATTTACCTTCATTGTATTAAGGTCGTGGCTTCAAAGGGGGGTATCTCAAAAGTTTTGCACAATTACACATATCACTGAAACTACTGTATCTGAATAGCTTGATACATTTATTTGGGTGAGCTGAACTTTCAACGGATTAAGAAACCCTTAAAAGACCACAAGGCACATCCTATCTCAAGCTTGATGTATCTTATAAATAAAACCCTTATTATCCCCTTGCTAATTCTACAAATCAGATAGAATATACCATGATATTATTACTGCAATATATAAATTCATGCATTAGACTTGCAGCAAAGACTTTAAAATGTATGTAATTCAGCTCTTCAGTGTCAGTGTGCCACAGTCAATGAGGGGCGGGTCCAGCAGGGGCGTGGCTGTCTGCAGAGGGATCAATATATTGCAATGTGGACACAAACATGAAACCTACCATTTTCAGTTTGGACTTCATTAAACACGGACAGATGCGAGTCGGCTTTGGCCATGAAAGTCTTAACTTCACCAGCGTCTCCTGGACAGAGGACTGTGAGAAGGGTAAGCTGCTGCATTCTGACTATAATGAGGTATTCTGGTGAAAGGTAAATAGTCTAAAATGTTCAGTGTTATTCAGCGTTTTCATTCTCATGTTTAATTCTTCCAGGTGTCTAAACCTGTGATGGAGAAACGCAGACGGGAGCGGATCAACCACAGTCTGGAGACACTGAGGCTTCTGATGCTGGACCACACCCACAACGAGGTTCGTCTGCGTTATAGTTTGATTTTGGGTTGATCTTGATTCCTAATAGTATTATTATTACTATAATTATTCTTGAAATCAGGAGATATACAGTAAAGCCTCTAAAAAGGGACAGAGCTATGGCGGCAGTTTGTTGCAGTTTTAAATCAGGAGCAGGTAGGTGGCAGGGAAACAGTCACACACCAGGTGTGCCAGCTGATTGCAGTTGAGCTGATGATGCCGCAGGCCTTCAATGATTGTGAGTCAATGCTCACAACTTCAGTTCTTTGGAAGCGCTGTTCAATGAGGGTTTGGTGAGTAATTTGTACTTCATTTCTCCTTTTAGAAACTTAAGAATCCGAAGGTGGAGAAGGCAGAGATTCTGGAGAGTGTGGTCCACTTCCTAAAGACAGAGAAGGATGTGGAGAAGGGTCACCACACCATGAAGAGAGTCCTGTCCAGAGAGCAGAGACCGACCTGCGCCCGCCAGCAAAACTACCAGGAGGGCATGACCTCCTGCCTGCTGAGGATCAGCCACTTCATAGCTAGCAAGAGCCAGGACCCGGAGGAGGGCGGCGGGCACGCTTCACTCCCCGAGCCCCAGACGCGCCCCTCTTCTCCCGGGCTCATCCACCACAGGGCGCTGATACCTGCCGGAGACTCAACTACTCTGTCTCCTCAGCATCTGCCCCAACATCAGCGCCAGCGCGGGGTCTCTCACCCGTACCTTACCCAGAGGACCGAGCTGTGTGACACCAGGACGCTGCTGTCCTCCACAGCTGCCTGCACGAACATCACTGATCCTGTGTGGAGGCCCTGGCCGCAGTGACACACTTTAGATAAGCCAACAGACTGTGTAAATATGTATTTTATTGTACAGCCTGGATTCTTTTGTACAGTGAATATATTTTCCATGAAAACTCTCACAAAACCTATTATGTGGCGTTTTTACTTTTCTTACTGATTTATTTCCATAGTGACACATAAACGTGTTTTACACGTTCACATAGGCCTATTTTTTTACTTTTTACGTTTTCGGTGTAAATATGAGTCAAAGTGGGCGTGTCCACAAATGTACGTTTTAACACCATTTTATTGCATTGGTGTTGCTGAGACTTGTATGTAAATGCATTATTTGTTTACTCTGTTATTTTTCGATAGGGAGTCTATTTTTTTGCTCTGATAAGTCACATCATGACACAATGGAACAAATTTTATAAATGTGTTTGCTGATGTGGTGAATTCAATAAAAACGTCTACAATTTCCCGATCATCTGAGTGGCCAATCTGCTGCGTGAATAGCTTGTACTTGAGCATTTACAGCTGCACTTTTGAAGAAATGGGGGGAACATCTACAAGACAGTTAACACATACTTCATCCAGGCTGGACTGCAGTTATGACACATTTATCTATTGAAATGTTGATGCTGGAGAGCTCGTTGCTTCTATGATCTTTAAGAGTTGCAGAGTGGCCATTCACACACTGTCCAGCATCCAGACTGCTTCTGTAGCAGCCAATCTACAAAACCACAAAACCACTTCACGTCTAAATTCTGCTGGAAATGTTTAGTAAGACAAGTAAATTTGTATTGATCTGCCAGAAAGAGCATCCCGGAACCAATCCGGTATCAAGTTTAGTAGCACGTGATTTTAATTTATATTTCATTCATTTCATATTTTGTAAATATTAAATAGGCTAATAGCCTATTGTCAAGCATTAAAACAGTCGAGGCCACCAAAATATGCTGCTGTTTGTGCAACTATTTAGCTTGATGAAATGTTTGGATTTTCACTTTATTTCACATAATCTGTATTTCAAAGAAGCACTAGTTCTAATAGGCATACAGTATATGTCTATTCAGTCAGTTTTGGCTGACCAGCAACACGTGCTTCACTATTTTTACCATCCACTCAAACTCTCAGGTGCTGATTTGAGTCTCCAGTGTGTGTGTGTGTGTGTGTGTGTGTGTGTGAAAAGGCCTCTCAGCCAGCTGCCTCTCATAATGTGAAACCAACATGTGTTTTCTTGTCTTTCTTTTTTTTTTTTTTTTTTTTACATTTTAACAGTTAAAATTACACACTAGTAACATTAATGATTATTGAGTCTCATAAAGCACCAGATGAACAATTCCAGCTTTTTATTGCATATTTGGAGTCAATTTATTTTTTCCTGCCAATAAAAAAAACATCTATCAGAATCAGAAACGCTTTTATTCCCAAGTAGGTTTACACAAGATATTTTCCTTGATGTTGTGGTGCTTAACAATCAAAAATAGAAGGCAAGAGAAAATGAAACTACCACAAAAATCAGGTAAGTCGTCAGGTAAATAGTCTAAAATTTAAGGCTACAATAAAAAGTAAAAAAATATATTCTTAGTGAAAAGAGCTGTTTTAGTTTTAAAAAGTAGAGTTACCATCAATAATTATGTTAATGTACCGTTAATGTTGGATGTGATGGGTTCACAGTATGTGTTGTATGTGCAAATGATTACATTTTTACGTTAAAGTAAATAAAAATAATAGTATATATGCTACAGACCCAAAATGAAACCAAGCAATTTCACACTGAGTTATTTGGGGCTGTTGGAGCTCTAAAGTGGTTTTAGGACACTTGAAACCATCTGGATGTTGCAGAGTGTGGACAGTGTGTTAATGGTCGTGTGTTTTTCTACATTTGAATACTGCACTGAAAGCAGCGGCCTCCCCTACATCAACATTTCAATGCACAGTTTAATGTGTCATAACTGTTGTCCATCCTGGATCAAGTGTGTTAACAGCCCTGCAGATGGTCCCCTCTCTCTGGAAATGTTTCAGGTAGACTATTTATCAAACTTTCAGTGGCCTGATCGTTTGGAGTATTTGAAATACACTGTGGTATCTACCTGGATTTGGGGCTACAGTTGGTCGATACTGATGCTCAATAAATACCTTACAGGACAATAATATGCAGTTATTTGGCGTGTGGCCCCTAAAAACAAAACACCAACCCATCATCACAGGTTAAACCATGGTCATTTCATAAGAAGTTTCGAAATATAATATAAATATATCCCATCATCATCATCTCGTGCAGCCCCATATTTATCTTCTGGCCCTCAGTGGGTCCAGATCCCGGGCTGGTCCCACTGAGCCAGCATTCCTTCAAAGCCTGTTTAACATCTTCTATCAAAGGAGGTGTTAGTCCCGCTGCGCTGCTCTCTGGACAGGATGCTCTTTTGTGCGTTTTGAGGCTTAAACCCCCTGGAGAAAAGTAAATCAATTAAAGTTTGAATCAGATTAGTGTTTCATTCGATGGGCAGCTGTCTCAATGAAGATTAAATGGATCCAATGGCAGAATTTATTGTCAGTGTGAAATAAGGATTAGTCCAATGCGGATATTTTAGGTCACTTGTTTTGGCTTTAGACAAAAAGCGCACGGAAATTAATCTGACCTTAAACTTTACTTGGAAGAAACTGCAAACTGCAGTTTATGGAGCTACAGAGAGATGAAGATTTCAACAGTCTAAACACTTCTGCACGTGTTGGTTTTTACCACCACAACAACACGATGGGTTTGTTAGGTGATAAATCACCTTTTGGCCTCATTAACAAACCATTTGATGCCTGTAGTTTATAAGCTTCATAACAACCCCTGAAATCGTTTTTTAAAATATTATACATAAAATACCGCTGGAGTTATTTGAAGTTTGTGTGGATGGATGCTATTTTAAAACTTTCTTGGGGATTTATTCCTTATTTCTGTCAGCTTCTGTTTGTTGCAAAATAAATGAGTTTCATAATTAACCCACACAGATACAGAAATACAGTTTGACTTTAAAGACCATGATGTATTATTTTAAGCTGTATTTGACCAAATGTGTAGGTGATATATCTCCTACAAGTGGCCACGTGTCGGTCAGCTTTACAGCCGGAGTCCTGATGTTAGGGTTTGTTGGCACCCGCGCGCCGTGAGGTGACAGGCTCGTGCGCCAAACAGCTTTGTGACAGTGTTATTATTGTGGTGTCAGTTATTTTTAGCCCACATTCAATACAACCTCCAGCATATTGATGTATAAGCCTGGACTGAAAACAAACGGAAACTTTGGGTACGTTTTTATAAGGAAACTGAACTGAGGCTGAACAATATTCTGTCTTTAATTTGAAGAGCTACAGTTCTTTGTACATTTTATTTATAAAGTTAGCTTGGTCAGGCTAATTTCACTTAAATGCCAAAACTGTAGCTTCCGCATAATGATGTTAAAATGTCGCTCAAATGTTCGAGCGTTTATGTTGTAGCCTTTTGTACAGATAGTTTATTATAAATTAAGTCTATATTGTCTGAAATAATTTTATATGGTTTAGTGAAAATGTAAATATAGGCAGTCATAACCGATATATCAGCTGTTTGGCTTGATTTGGCCGTTGCTTTTGAGAAGTTTTGTTTCTTACTCTTGTAAAAGGCTTGCTTTTGATTAGCTATTCATGTTGTCTTAATCCCCTGCTGGTGGTAAACGCGGAAAACAGACTTTAACACACATTCATGAATGTGAACTGTGCTGCACCACTGCCGCAAACTGATGGGCGGGTCAGTGACAGCACAACATCTGTTCCAGTGGTCACCAGACTGCCCCAGTAATTAAAGCAAATGTGCGACAGAAACACACACAGACCTTTTTCTGATATATATTAGTATCTGTGAGTTAAGAGAGAACACTGCTGACACAATGAATAAGGAAATTGTTGAAAATGGTAGGACCTTTCATGAAAAACATGTTTATTAGTTACAAGAGAAAAGTCACAGTAATAAAACTGCACATTAATGACAAGATACAAGCAGAATTTACTGGGCATGATGCTGTAGATTTATTCCATAGTACAATACCAACTAAACTCCCTCAGTTTTCTGTATTGGTGTGTGTGTCAGAGCATGCATGCAGCATCATCACTTGGTCAGACTTTTCCAACAGCGAGGCCCTGAGCTTTCTGAAACTCCTGCTGTAAACTGGACAAGACTTCTCGGTGCTGTTCAGATTTCTTTTCCATGTCTTTCAGGAGCGTCTCATACCTTTGACTGTCATGGAAAAACAGAGAAAAACAAAAAAAGCATAAGATTAACTTATCAGATGTTAATGAAACATTACAATAAAACACATATAACCTAATTTATTTACACAATTTTATATGAAATAAAACATTTTTCATTCATAATGATCCATCTCCACAAACCTAATTAGGGGACCAGCATAACAGAAATATTATAAAAACACTGTTATAAAATGTGATACAATTTAACAGCATTGCATTATAAAAACAGGATTTATTGCAGGGCTGTTGTATTGGAGTGTAATAGACTTAGCAAGGTGAACCTAATAAACTGTAACAGAATTTAGACACTGTTTGGACTTTTTTCTTTAAGATTTTCAGTCTCCATTGGTGACATAAATAAAAACGATGCACTAACATTGTTCATGTGTAGACAGAGATGCTGTCCATCATCTATCCACCATACTCTCTAACTGCCGTTTACAGCTAAGTTGTGTCCCAATACTCATACTTCAGCTGTCATGTTGTTTTCTGAAATCTTTCTGGAGCTGTCACACCGTCATCAGTAAATTGTCCTAATTTTTTTGTACTGTTGTTTTTAGTGTGCATACTGACAGTTTTGAGTATACCTCATTTTGTCACGTTCTAGTCTTTTAAAATACATCAGTGAACTGTAGTAGACCCTCGCTGCAGTCTATTACGGAAACATCTCCCCACTTCTCCTTCACCATTACCACAGCATGTACATTTTTACAAAACACAGAGTGAAGGTACCTGAGCAATGATCATAAATTACCTTTACCAAAACCAGACTGATCATGGATTTTTCTGTACAGTATGCCATAGGACTGCACAATTAATCAAAATTAGCTCACAATTTTGATTCAGGCCTGTTGCGTTTGTATTGGCGTGGAGATCCACTGTATCCAAACAAACACTTTTTATTTCTTCCTGTGCTGCATCAGCAAATGACAAGTGTGCATTGCTCCATGTGACAAACTAAGCACAAGCAGAGCTGAGTAGGTCATCGATGTAAATACATCTAACGTGTGTGAGAGACAGTAGAGTAACACAAAGTGAGAGAAAAAGCTTCTCAGGTACAACAAAAATATTTTAAGAGTGGCAAAAACAAGGTGATGGTGAGGAAGAAGAAATATATTTATCCAACCCCAGTTCTGACAAATATGCCTCTCAAAAGCACCGGCGATAATTTGCAAGTGAAAGCAACACTGCAAATGTGCACAACCACCTGAAAGGTTAGAAAAAGGCCAGGAACACTTCAGGAGAAAGTCTGAGTTGATCAACCACTCAAACATCCACAAGTGGGGAATTAACACACTATGTATAGGTTACGACTTATTATTCAAGTTAGATAAAGATATGGCTCTGTTCATTACTGCAAAACAAGGAATTAAAGCTTTGCTTGACAAATGCTACTGAAAGTCTTCAAGCAACTGTTACTCAACAGATTTATGGTGAAGCTGAACTATGAAATCATACATGAGTCTGACAATCTGTTTTGATCAGTAATTACTTTACAGATTGTGAGGATCCGTACATGAAAATATTATTATTATTATAATTTTGATTAGAATTGTGCAGTCCTAATACGCCGCTGCTCTTATACCATTAATAAATATCAAACGTTGTGCTCTGTAAGGGAGTAAATTGCAGTGTGTCTTTTTGTGCACACCACACATTTTTGAGATGTAAAACACATTTCCTGTGCAGGTTGAGGTCCCATAGCTTCAGTGAACAGGATGTAGAACATGACTATTATGCTGGTCCATAGCTTGAGTGACTCACATTTCTCCATTAATATACTCCAGCCTTTTTGCGACTGTGGCTTTGGCCTCATCAAGGTCTTGCTTCACTAAAACGGGGCCAATAAGCTTATAAACTGTGTTTGTGCTGTCCAGTAGATCCATCTCCTGTGAACACAAAGAGAGGGAGAGAAAGATGTAAAGCTGAACACTGCATTTATTCAAAATGAAAGGGGCTAATAACACTGACTCCAGTCAAGAAAACAGGTTTTTAGAAGGAATTACCTCTTTGACAATGTTGTTCTCTGTCAGCTGCGTCTCCAGCTTCTGTCTGGCTGACATGCTCTTGCTAACATCTGAACAGGAAGACAACACACAGTGATTACACGTATTTTTAAAAGGATGTAATGGAAATGCGAACATAAATAACAGTTTAAATGTAAAGGAAATATCTCAATGTATGACTGACGGTCCTAATATGGTCAGTTAGCACGCCACAACATGGCACAATATGAGAAACCATGCAAAGCTAACTAGCACATACCTTTCTGCATCTGCGTATATTTTTCTAATTCCGCTTTCAGTTTCTTTTGAATGGCCTCTGCCATGTTTGCTTCTAGTTGGGGAAAAAAGTAATAAAGACTGAGTAAATATACCGAAGAACAAATAAGTAGCTGGCTAAATGTGGTAGATGAGAGCTCTGGTGGCTAACAGGAAATGGCTGCGGCTAGAGAGGAAGTTACGTCGGGTGTCTCTTCAAAGTAAGAGCCTCCGCTACATTATGGTTTTATCCTGGGTGTTTTGGGATTTATTCATGTGCTAATAATAATAATAATAATAATAATAATAACAACAATAATAACAATAATAATAATAATAATAATAATAATAATAATAATAATAATAGTTAAGCTATGAGATCATGTGACGATTTCACAAACCAATAAACGGTCACAAAATACCGTTCAAATCAAATACGTTCTTGTTGGATTCATCCGGTTAGTTATTCCTTTATACTGACAACAGTCAAACTCAAAAACAGTAACATATAAATAAGTTTGAAGAACAAAAAGAGGAAACTATAAAAGTGCCAGTTGATTCAGTTATGACATTAAAACATTCTCTAAAGGGATTGTACAAGAAGCTTTCGACGTCGAATAAAAGCTAAATAATACATGTAAAAATGCCGACTAATGTCACTTAATTATTAATCTGTACCCTTTATTTATTTATTTGTTTATGTGATTTTTTTTCCGCTGTCATGGTTGCGGCTGTTTACGACAGCGTTTTACGACACTGCACGGAGCTCCTCGTCACCCTGGTTCAAGATGGCCTCGTCGTTCTGGAAAGGTGTTGTCGGTGTCGGACTCTTTGCCTTAGCTCATGCAGCTTTCTCAGCGGCACAACGTGAGTGTCGTTGGAGGGGGTGAAGGCACAGGTGTCGGTATCTGTGTCTATCACCGGGGAGGGGGCTCCGCTGTCACCGGGCGGGCTGATAAAACAGCAGATTGGGCCTCGCGGTCCTACGGCCAGCTAACGAGATGCTAACGCAGTTTAGCATCTTTATCTGCAATTAATGTCATAGTATAATTTGCTACTAATAACGCCTGCTATGACTTGTATAATGTTAAAACGTAAAAACGGTAACGTGTTGATCAACCTGTCCTCGATGCTTTCCTTTGTCACTGTTTAAAGGTGTAACCGCTAAAATAATCTGTAATCTTGTCCCATCAGATCGATCATACATGCGACTCACAGAGAAGGAAAACGAAACACTACCAATCGACGTGAGTCAATTTCATCCCTGTAATGTTTATTTCTAGCCTCTGTACTCTTATCAAACTGGACTCAACATCTGTCATCCCTCTTTTAATCCCTTCACTGGTCACTTTAATTTATATCATTACACTGGACTTTGCATTGTACATTCTATATATTTTAACGTTTATTTGTATAGGGATAAGTAAATAGCATGAACTTTATCCACACACCACCACAGCATTTATAGCCTGAGCTAGTTTGCAGTGCCCATCCCTAGACAGGCATATGAAACTGCACCAGATTCAACAATACATACACATACATTTAAGAAGCGCACACATTCATTATTCATTAGCCGGTGGACAAAGCAGTTAATTTTGCACTCTGCATTTAAGCACAAAACACAAGACTTAAAAACACATATACATACATTACAACATGAAACTCAACAACAAAGTACATACAAAGCAGCTCAAAACACAAACATACCATAAAGTTTCATAAAACAACAAGCAGCAGATCAATCATGACTACATGACTGATATCTCTGTAAAAGTTTGCGTTTAAAATGTTCTCAGTCATGATCCACATCACATCCAACCTCCACTGTTACATAATTTAATTCTTTTGCACATGTTACATTCAATTTTTTCACTTGTCACCTTCATATATTTCACACACTTCATTTGTTTGTCTGTAGCACAGTCTATATTTCCTTTGTATAAAGTTTTATATCCCATTTCACAACTATAATTATTCCATTCTGTAAATAGTTCCAACATTTTTGATTTAATTTTAATATTACCTTGTTCATGGCATTATTATTGTTACCACCTTACTTTTGTTCTATTTTTATTCTTCTATGTTGTGTTTGTGGGAGCAAACACCAAGACACATACTTTGCTAATGAACTGATTCTGATTCTTTGTACATCAAAGAAGTGTCCACTCTTTACCAATATCTGTTCTCTCATTGCAGATTGTATTACAGACCTTATTATCGTTTGTCATGACCTGTTACGGTATCGTCCACATTGCTGGAGAGTTCAAAGACATGGATGCCTCCTCAGAGCTGAAAAACAAGTAAGTTAAGATTCACTGCAGCACCTTAATCCCTTGATAACGTGGTTGTTTGTGTCCTCTGCCACAGGGGAAGCTTGTCACCTCAACATTTATAGTAACAACACTGTTACAATTCCCACAGACACACACTAAAGAACCCTCCGCTGCTGTTAGAGACTAAATCTGTTACTTTAGTAGCCTGCATACTGTAAAAGTCACATGCAGCTTGATTTCATACACCTGTACATTCTCTACATATGTCAACAGCAGACACTCTGGACAGAAAAGATTGATATATGAGCACACTAAAGGAATATTCTAACAAAAAACAACAAACAATTAAGTGCAGAGTTTCAGATTTCATCACCTTATTCTATCTGCCCAAATGATTTGCATCAACTGTTTTTAAATCATTAAGATATAAAGAGAAAGACTAGTGATCTAACCAAAATAGTTTGGTTTCCCAAAGCTATTTTATATGCAGTATGAGATTAATAACTGCATCAACACATGATGTGGTGGCAGTTTGGGTTTTCTGACAAAAACTCAGGCACTTCTCAGTGTCCACCATGAGACATAAAAGCGAGCTTTGCCCAGTTGGTAGAAAAAGTGAAAAAAGGGACAAGTTCTCTCTATTTTTCAGCTCCAGTAGTCTATAAAATGTCAGAAAATAGTGAAAAATGTCCATCACACTAAAGACGCTAAAGTTACAATGATAAAAAATTGTACAATTTTATATTTGACAAGCTGGGATAATAGAATGTTTGATAAATAACTAGAACAATTAGTCAATTATCTAACTATTGGAAATTAATAATCAACTGACCAATTGACTGACCAGCTGTTTCAGCACTGGATGACCCACAATATTGATGGAAGTGTAAGGATTTTAATATCAAAGAGTTTTTCTATTATAACTCCTAGATTTTCAAAGGGGAAGATTTAAATATAATAGGAATGCAAAGATACGTGACCTGCCATTCTAACAGAAGTTAGTCACGTCTGACACATGCAGTCTAATACACCTGCTGTGATATGACAACTTAAGACAACTTCCTGTTTGTCTCTTTGAAAGCAGAAGAATATTTTTGCAGTGGATGTATTTTCATAACTTTTTTCTTTCTTTTTCCCCAGAACATTTGATACACTGAGGAATCACCCATCTTTTTACCTTTTCAATCACCGGGGTCGGATGCTATTCCGCTCGCCGGAGGAAGAGCCCTCCTCCGTACGCAACCAGCAAGCTCTTCCCAACCCCATACGGCTACGCAAGCTGGAGCATTTGCACTGAGACTGGCCTTTCCTGCCTGTAACATTATCAACGTCAGATAAGATTTTTTTTTTTTTTTTTTTTTTTTGTTAGACAGAGCGGGCAAAGTGAGAATTCCTCTTCCTCTACTTTAATTTGTATTTGTACATAAACTAATATGCTGTCTAAACATGCATCTCTGTCCATAAAAGTGGTCACCACCATATTCAACATTGACTGTGCCAACCCTTCAGTTTTTCAAGCAGATTTGTTTGTATATACAGTATGTAAATGCTTTGGAGTCTTAAGATACAGAGACATCTGCCATTGTTGTCCCTTCTGAACTGAATTGGGATACTGCTGTCCTTTGTACTGTATATCCTCTTTATGAGGGGCATAAAAACGCCTGTTTCATTACTGTTTCATTTCAACCACACATCAGTCTTCAGCAGCCGTCTGGGCAAAATGCAGTTTAGAGTCAACTGAAAAGAGTTTGTTTGTATGAACTGAGGACCCTTTATTTCCTTGATGATTTCCTGGAAGCATAAAGCTCATCTATACATCCTGTATTCAATAAAGAGGTTTGATTTATGTCACAAGAAATCAGCTCAAGGCGAGATGTTAGAACAGAAAACATTAGACCACTGTTCTAATGATGCTGTGAACACTACGGTGAAGTAGAAAGTAATGGTACATTTATTTGGGTGAAGTTTATTTTTCCTTCATTTTACATTTTGTTAAGATTCAACAGATTGTTTTTAATTTAATAAAAGCATACTGATTTTACAAGGGTGTCAGAACCTTTTTTCCCCCTTATAGCTTATTTTGGGAGTGGGAATATTGCCTCTGCTAGATAAGTGAGTAATCTCTCCTGAAAGCTGGAGGGACTGTTAAAGAAAGGGGTGGTGGGGGCTCATTGAATGTGATGAAACTGGTTGCTAGTGCTATCACCAATTAAAATCCTCTTTCTGTGTTTAAAAGTTCTTAAAAAAAAACAGTTATGACTTTGCAGATATGTATCTGACCTTTGATGTTGCTTGACTGCTGCATCATAAAAGTTTCCACCTGATCAAAGACCAATTAGCTACAAGTTGGGATCTATGAATGCAACTGAGGATCTGCAGAAGTCTGAATGTGATTCAAAAGTCTACTTGCAATGCCATTCAGAAATCTGCGAAGGCCAGTCAGGATCAGCAGAAGTGTAGTCAGAGTAGGAATTGGAAATCTGTGAATGTAAGTCTGGATGGGCAGTAGCCAAGCTTCAAGTCTGGAATCTGAAAATGGAAGTCAGTTTCTGCGGTAATCTTGAGTGCCAATCATAACATACAGATGTTTGAAAACAAGTCAAGACTGCAGATGTCCAGTTGCACTTTGTTTTGCAGTGATTAGCTGCTGCGTTCTGTAATATTTTCATAATGTGAGTTGTAATCTAAATAAGTCTGAATTCAAGACTTGAATTTGCTGAAGTGCGAGTCAAGATCTGTGGAAACTGTAGAGCAAACCACCAATCTCCAAATGTAAGTTGGAATCTGCTAATGCAAATCATCTGTAGCAGTCTTGACATGTCACATGCAGATGTAAGTTAGTTTCTGCAGAAGTCCGAATTCACATCAAGATCTGCAGTAGTTCAGATGCAAGTTGGTACTTTGACTCACAGAAATTAGCCTCCACATCACACCAACAAATTTGCTTCTTTTGTTTTTAGACGCCTGAATTGGGGGAAGAGAAAGATTTTGAAGAATTTGAAGTCCCCCCGTTTCATGCAGTGAAAAAGACACAAAGTTCAATTTTGGAATCTCCAAGAAGGAGACTAAGTGTCTCAGACCAAATATCTCAGGCTGTTATAGGATTGTTGAGAAGTTCAGAGGTTGTGGGTTTGTGCGGGTTTGTGTGGGTTCAGTATATTTTGAAGTCCAAGACCCAAAGTGAAACTCAAGTTCTCAGAGAGAAATTCCCAGTGTGCAGTAGTTCTCAAACAGCCTGAGCTATCTGGCCAGAGCCACTTAAAGTTTGTTTTGTAGAGATTTTTACTCTTTCCTTTGTTGACTGGACCTTATAATTCACTTGAGAATCAAACATTTATCCTCAAAACATTGTTATACATTATTATACATTACATTATTACTCTATTTATATATTGGGTCTGAGACAATTAATACATCTTTTTTCAAGCTTTTCATGCTCTCATTGGTACATCTGCCTTCAAAATTCACTAAACCTTCAACCTTTAAACTTCAAATCAGTCATCTAACATCCCGAGCATTTTGGTCTGAGACAGTTTCTCAGACACTGTTTCTTAGAGCATTTCACATTTTTTTCTTTGTAAATAGGACTTATATTCACGAAGCCTCACAAGTATATAATTAGTGACCACAAAATGCCTGAACAGTCATCTACTTCATTGAATCACTGGGTCAAAGATACTGAAAGCTGTATTTCATAGAGCTTTTCAGTCTTTCCTCTGGGTTTTAAAACAAACTGGCTGACTCAGGATCAAACCTGCAACCTCAAAAAGTCTAAGGATTCTTGTAACATCTTGAGCTACGGTGGTTTGTCTTCTAAAAGTTTCTGAATCTTCACTTTGGTTGTTGGACTTAAATACATCAGTTTTTGGTGAGGATTGAACGCACACCCTCAAAATCTTCAAGGGGTCTTCCAACATGTTGAGCTACAGATTAAAGTAACAATTGTAGAAAGGGAAATCAGTTCCCAAAGAAAAACAACGGTTGAAGTATGAACTATGATATACAATATAAACGAAGTAGCTACGGTGCACTCCTCTGTTGTTTTAATCTGCTGGCTTCCCTTTAGTAGACTCCACATGATTCTCAACTATATGAGTACAGTACCGTCTTTAACCACACAGACTGACACATTTGCTAGCTGTTGCCATTCAGAGTGGCGCTGTTTCAGTCATTTGAAGAAACTCTGAAAACTGAGGAAGAGATGAGCGCAGCATTTTTGGTGTCTGCTCTTACTTTAACTGTCATTGAAGTCAAATTAAAGCCAAACATCCTGTTATTTAAAATACAAAGAGGGACAGACAAGCAGAGTGAAGGTATTTCAACATTTCCAGCACATGGAGGATGTTAGCTCACTATCATTCTTCATCCTCCCACCACAGAGAGCCAAAGTCCCTGTTCACACCTGGCATCAACATGCGTCTTGGTTGAGCTGATCACAAGTGGACAGCTCCAAGTACATCAGTTCACACCTGGCATTAGAATGCATCCTCACATGCATCATGAGTGACCACTTGTGATTGGATCTCACTTCCCTGCTCTATATGCAAATAATACACATACATCATTTCCGATTGCAAAGACCAAATGTGGGGCAGAGGAGAGCAAAACTCAGGAGAGACTCAGCAGCCACACATTTCTCCATTGGGAGCAGCTTAGATTATCACTAAAATGAGAATAGCTGGTCCACTTTAAAGGTCAGTCCACCTTTAATGAGCCTGGTCAGGTAAGGCTAACCCATTGTCGTTAACTTTAGGGCTAATCCCCTTCAGTTTTTATCAGCAGGTGGCAAGTGAGATACAGGAACTTGGCTTAAGTGGGTCTTGAGGAGTTGTAGCATTTATTCACTGACAAACAGCCTAAACTGTACACACAGTGCACTGCTACATTCACAGCTATACTGCTAACTTCATACTGTCTGCTCAGGTCGCCAGTCCCCATGTTGTTCTGTAGTTAATATGGTGCCGTTGGCGTGTGAATGAGGTTGTACTTGAGCTTACACAGGATGTCAGTTGAGTAGGCAGTTCTTCAGTGTGGCTCAGGACACATTTGTGTACACACTGCTAAAAGAATGTGGCCATATGCACCTCCGAATGTGGTCTGAGCGATTGGATCTCAATGCATCCTCAATGCATCTTGGGTGCATTCACACCTCTGCTTAGAGCTGTCTAATTGTGATCAGATCACCTAAGACACATTTTAATGCCAGATGTGAACAGGGCTGTGAACAGGGCTCTGAAAAAAACTTCAAAATCCTACACATAGTGTCAGTGAGATTGTTTACACTTGGTTTTAAAATGTGTTTCGGTGATCCGAACACAAGGGGAAAGCCAAGACACATCAGCGTCATACTTGCGTCTATCATGCGTTTCCAAATTGCGCAGGTGACCACTTGTGTTCAGATTTTGTCACTGCCTACATCACTTCCACTAAAAGGTCAAAGAGCCCCGCACACAGTTATTACATCAGTTTGTCACCAGACAAGTGCCAGATATGTTTCACATGGGCTAGCTGAGAAAACATAAATGTTTCAACAACTAATATACATGTACAGGCTATTCCAACTGTTGAGATTGGCAGGACAAAGTCATTTGGTGTTGGGGTGCTGTCACCAAAACAATCACCACGACCTGCATTGATGATATATTTTCCTGTTACGTCCTTGTTGAGGACAAATCAGGACCCATTAGCGTTTACACTACAAAAGACAGGTGGTCAAATGCATCGCAGACTACCTCGGCAAGTGGTTTGAATGATCAGATCACAATGTGTCTTGGTGGTTGTTTAAACTTGTATTTAGCGCTGTCCACTTGTGATCAGGGTTTGTAAGAACATTGTTCTGATCATTTCTCTCTGAATAAATATGGATCATATAGTAGGATCAACATCAGAATTAATAATGATAAGTAGTAAAAAGTCTTCATTGACAGACAGTCAAGGACAATATGTAACACAGTTCAGAAGTTCATAGCAATGCTCAAATACAATGTAATAAACAAATATTGAAATTATTACTTTGATATAATGATAATCCATTATTTATTTATATATTTGAAACATGAATCTAAAAAACACAGTGTATAAAGCTTACAAAAACTGCAAAAATACAGTCACATCATCAATATCAGGTTGATCAGTTTATCGGTAAGAACCACCACCTCATCACCAACTGGATAATCATACTACCACCAACCAAGTTAAAAACAATAGCAAAGAAAATAATCAGCACAAAACCAACAATGTTACTGCTCTGGTGATACAACAAGTAATCAGTGGAGATGTAGACTGGAAACATGGGAACAGAGAGAGGGGTATGACATACCATTAAGTTCCCCTTACAGAATCCATGATATTATGGTTACATGATATTTATCTGATGGGTCTTAGTTTTCATTTGTTCATTCTGCTGATGAAAACTGTCGGGTTTAGACACTGCATTTACAACCAGTGTGAGATCAGGCAGGTACTAAATAACATGTTTTTCTAACGGGAGACTCTCTGTCCTACAGAGAACACAGAGACAGTGAGGAACCAGGCTGACCAGCCCAGAACCCTCTCCCAAACCCAAATCCAATCCCAGCATAAAGAGGTTGAGTGAATGTGGTGTTGAAGGTGTGGAGGTGAATCAGTGTGTCAGAGGAGACTTCATAGAAGGAGAGAATGCCAGCAAGACAGTCCACATACACTGCAACTCTGTGAGAGACAGAGGATGAAGAGGAGGAGGGGATGACTGCTCCATTGTTACTGTAATTGATAGAGTAACCACCATCACAGCAGTACAGACTCCAGGACTGATCATTCCCTCCAAACCTGCAGTCATTACTGCATCCTCTCCTTCTGATTCCTTTGTAAGTCACTGATACATAAGCCCTTCCACTCCACTCGACCTCCCAGTAACAGCGACCAGTCAGACCATTTCTACACAGCAGCTGAGGCCAGACTTCAAATCTGTCTGGATGATCAGGATATGACTGATCCTCTTCCACATATGTCACCTTCGTGTTGCTGTCAGACAGTTTGAGTTTTCTGTTTACTGTGTTTGGATCCAGTGTGAGTTCACAGGCATCTGATGGAGAGAACAAGACACAATACAGCTGCAGTTATTGATCTATCACCTGTTTGATGATGACATCATCTTCATCCTCAGTGGGATGTGAATGAGTGATGTCACAGTTTGAAGTTCTTTTTGTTTGCATGAATGAAATTAAAAACACACTTACATTTCCTCAGACCTGGTGTCAACCATTGAACTCCAGCGGGCTGCATCCTGAAAGGAGGAGGTCAGAGCAGCAAGTTTTATTATTCTATTCAAATGTGGGGTTGGGTTTTCATAGCATTTTATCCAATCTGAATCCAGTATCCCAATCCTTCTGAAACCCTGATTGAAGCTAATCAGGTTTAACTTTCAACATTTACAGGAAACTGCATTTATAAATTACAAAAAGTCAGAGATTTAGTTGAGATCTACACAAATTCATTCACCAAATAAAAAAAGCTGCAGGCCATATCTCATAATTATACAAAGCCTGGGAGGTGTCACAAAGAAAAAAAAGTATTCATGAGCATAATTTAATATGTGTTGAGTTTCTGATGGTGCTACCTGATTTAACTTGCTTTCCTCCTTAGTTTGAGACACTGGGAGATATTAATATCACTGAATAATGTGTTCAGGTGGAAAACACTCTGAAAGCTGAAAGTTGCTCTATTCCTTCAGGAGCAGCTAAACCAGGACAAGATGCTTCATGGACCCTGACCTGCCTCTTAATTAACAACTTATTCATGTTAAAAATGCTCTAAAAATGCTCCCTATAAAAAATGTAGAGTAAAGAATTGTTCTAAACCTTGGTTCTCCCCAAACATTTTGAAAGCTGTAACTGTTAGAATGGAACTGCATGGAAGACAAATCTGCCAATAATCTGACCAACTGGCAGAATTTTAGCCATCAGTGGAATCACTTCTTTAGTCTTATTTGAAAAAAACAAATCTGACCACTACTTTTCCTCCTTTGGTAATGTTTCTGGTAATGCAACTGAGTTTCTGAAAGTTACTAAATCCTCTCTACCCCCTAAAATCTATTTTGATAATCAACTAATAATCAATAAATCAAATATATATAAGACTTTTAATCGTCATTTTATTTAATCTGGCCATGTTTGAGATACAGCAGTAGTTTTCAACGGCTCCATAACTAGTGCTCTTAAGGTTAGTATAGGAGTTCTTCAAGGGACTACTCTTGGTCCCCTTTTATTCACCATATACATTAACAATATCATCTCTGCCACTCAAATTGTAATGTACACTTTTGTAGATACATAATGTATCTAATGTATGCCACTGACCTTTCTCTTAATCTGGCCATTGCAAATCAGTCCGCTTTTGATACATTTTTTCTGACAAAACAAAACGTATGCTATCCTCAAGGTCACTTAAGAGTATCCAGATTACTGCCCACATTCAAACTCTTGTGAGATTGAAACTGTTGAATGTATTAAATATTTGGGAATCTAGTTGGATTCCAGACTCACTTTTAAGACCCAAGTGGAACACCTGTCAAGCAAAGTGGTCACAGGACAGTTTAACATTAGTTGTACCACATGTTCAAACTAAGTTTTGAATAACTGGTTTCAAATACTTTGCTCCCTACAGATGGAATGAGCTGCAGAAAATATTGAAATTAAAATGTCACTTGATCATTTCGCCTCAAAAACCCTGCACCTGCTCAACATGTTGGACAGCGATGGCCTTCCCCGGAGCTAACGGTGCAGAGGCTGCTCTCCACTGCTGGAGACATGACATTAATAACAACACAGCGGAGCACACCACCTCCCCCTCAGTTTTTTATCAGGCAGGAGTCTGTAAGATTCTTACAAATTAATTTAATCATTGATTAATGCAGTAAACTTTTTAAAATAAAAAGGCTGCGGACCATTTATCTTCTCTGCCAGTTACATTCCATATTGTATTTCAGTGGAATAAGGACAGCAGTGTATGGTTTGGCATACAGTATACTGGAGCAAGAGGCTGAAAATAGTGCCCCCTTTTCTATTCATTCAATCGAGAATCTGTTTTAAAATGAGAATTGATTCTGAATCAAGTAGTATTGCATCAGGAGATAAGCATATTGTCCCAGACTAACAAAATAGACACTGGCATTTGTAACAACCTTTATTTTTCATCTTTTTGCTCCATCTTAGTATAAAATTTAAATCCCCTCACTTTTAGCTGTCAAATCATGATTTTTTTTTTCACTTAAGTGCACAACACTCTAAAGGTATGCACACAAACTGTACGTCACACCACACACGTTCTCCAACCTTTGCCACCATTGTCTCAAAAAACCCCAGGGAAAACCCTACTCTATTTGACAGTGTCTCTCCATACCTGAGAGTTTCCAGTTTCCAGTGTGGATCCTCCCATCCAGCAATCAGCAGCCTTACTCCTGTGTCTCCTGGTTGATTGTAGCTCAGGTCCAGCTCTCTCAGATGAGAGGGGTTGGAGTTCAGAGCTGAGGCCAGAGAAGCACAGCCTTCCTCTGTGATCAGACATCCTGACAGCCTGAAAACACACATAACAACAAACAGTCTGAGTACTGTTGTGTGCAGTCAGGTACAACAAAAAACTGTCTACAAACAAACTAACTAAAAGATGAATTGAATCAGGGAGGTCCAGAAAGTTGAGCATCCAGACAGTTGTGATCTGTGTTCTAAATGTTAAAAAACATTCAAATGTGGTTATGAAGAGTGAAGCTTTAGCTTGACATTGGTTGACAGTGGTTGACCAAAGTATCCACCAGACAGATGCAACTAGTCTGCTCTTTAGCCTGCAACTGGTGCTTGAGGAACCCCCTGTAAATACTTACTTGTCCAGGTACAACAGGTTTTAGACACATTTAGAAAAAAAATATTTAAGATCATCTATGGTATTTAATAATTCAACAACAAAGGCAAAAACAAAAAAAATAAAAATCTGCATGAGAGTAATATCTCTACTGCTGTGGTTTAGTAAAAACCTGTTTGACAAATCAGAGACTATCCAACATAGGTTTAATGGTTGTCCTCTAATATCATTCAAATTTTAAATGGTCATCTGTTGAACAGGTTGAATCCAGACCTGAGAGTTTCCAGTGTACAGTGTGGACTCTTCAGTCCTACAGACAGCATCTTCGCTCCTGAATCTTGCAGGCTGTTGTTACTTAGATCCAGCTCTCTCAGACTAGAGGACTGGGAGCTGAGGACTGAGGACAGAGCTGCACAGCTTTTCTCTGAGAGGTTACAGACACTCAGTCTGATGAGGAAATAAAAAAAGAAAACAAGCGAGAAGTTATTTATTTTCTCTCCTATTGAAAAGATAGAGTATTTAAATGATGATGAATAAATCTAACTATCCATATACTTACAAAGCTTTTTTGGAGGCTTTGACCACTGGCAGCAGCTTCAGAAGAGCCTCCTCTGAAGCAGAGTATTTCTTCAGGTCAAACACATCCAGATCTTTTTCTGATGACAGTAAGATGAAGACGAGAGCTGACCACTGACCAGGAGAGAGATTATCTGTGGAGAGACTTCCTGAACTCAGGTACTGTTGGATCTGCTCCACTAGAGAACAGTCATTCAGTTCATTCAGACAGTGGAACAGATTAATGCTTCTCTCTGCAGACAGATCCTCACCGATCTTCTTCTTGATGTACTTTACTGTGTCCTGATTGGTCTGTGAACTGCTTCCTGCCTGTGTCAGTAGGCCTTGTAGGAGAGTCTGATTGGTCTGTAGTGAAAGACCCAGGAGGAAGCGCAGGAACAAATCCAGGTGTCCATTTGGACTCTGTAAGGCCTTGTCCACAGCGCTCTGGTAGAGATGTGTCATTGCAGATTCTTGTTTAGTTTCAAACTTCTGGAATGTTGATTGTTCTGCCAACAGATTGACTCCAGAGTCGATGAATGTCAGATGGACATGAAGAGCAGCCAGAAACTCTTGAACACTCAGATGGACAAAGCAGAACATCTTTTCCTGGTACAGCCCTCTCTCCTCTCTAAAGATCTGTGTGAACACTCCTGAGTACACTGAGGCTGCTCTGATATCAATGCCACACTCTGTCAGGTCTGATTCATAGAAGATCAGGTTGCCTTTCTGCAGCTGCTCAAAAGCCAGCTTTGCCAAAGATGCAATCATCTGCCTGCTCTCTGGATTCCAATGTGGATCTGTCTCAGCTCCTCTTTCATACTTGATATTCTTGAGTTTGGACTGAACCACCAGGAAGTGGATGTACATCTCAGCCAGGGTCTTGGGAAGCTCTCCTCCCTCGCTGCTTTTCAACACATGCTCCAGAACTGTAGTGGTGATCCAGCAGAAGACTGGCATGTGGCACATGATGTGGAGGCTTCGTGATGTCTTGATGCGGGAGATGATTGCATTGGCCTGCTCCTCATCTCTGAATCTCTTCCTGAAGTACTCCTCCTTCTGTGGGTCAGTGAACCCTCTAACCTCTGTCACCATGTCGATACACTCAGAAGGGATCTGACTGGCTGCTGCAGGTCGTGTGGTTATCCAGAGGCGAGCAGAGGGCAGCAGTTTCCCCCTGATAAGATTTGTCAGCAGCACGTCCACTGAGGTGGACTCTGTGACATCAGTCAGGTTCTGATTGCTGTGGAAGTCCAGAGGAAATCGACACTCATCCAGGCCGTCAAAGATGAACACAACCTGGAACTCTTCAAACCTGCAAATTCCTGCTTCTTTGGTTTCAATAAAGAAGTGATGAACAAGTTCCACCAAGCTGTACTTTTTCTCTTTCAGCACATTGAGCTCTCTGAAAGTGAACGGAAATGTGAACTGTATGTCCCGGTTGGCTTTGTCTTCAGCCCAGTCCAGGGTGAACTTCTGTGTTAAAATTGTTTTCCCAATGCCAGCCACTCCCTTTGTCATCACCGTTCTGATCGGTTCATCTTCTCTAGTTGAGGCCTTAAAGATGTCTTCATGTCTGATTGTTGTTTCTGGTCTGACTGGTTTCCTGGATGCTGTTTCAATCTGTCTGACCTCATGTTCATCATTGACCTCTGCAGTCCCTCCCTCGGTGATGTAGAGCTCTGTGTAGATCTGATTCAGAAAGGTTGGGTTTCCTGCTTTAGAAATCCCCTCAAACACACATTGGAACTTCTCCTTCAGGCTGGATTTGAGTTTACGCTGACAAACTACACCAGGAGTTTCTGAATAAACACAGAAATACGATCAATAATTGATTAATAAAGACATTATGACAAATAATTCCACCAAAAGAATGCATACATGAACACATTTTCCTCCATCTCCTGAGACTTAAGTAAATGTCTCATTTATCCAGAATGTTTAATCTTTATAGAAATCCTCTTACTGCTCTGCAGACAGTCAGCCAACTCCTCCTGCTTCATTCTCCGCAGGAAGTGCAGTGTGATCTTCAAAAATGCCTCTCTGCTGCTCCTGTTCAGCTCTTCCTCCTCCCTGTCCAACACTTCCTCATCCTCCCTCTGACTCTCTAAGTATTCTGGGTAATCTGAATTCAGAACCTTCTGCATATTCTTCAGCTCCTTCTTCACAAAAGTGAAGATGTTCTCCTCCAGCAGCTGGAACAGAATACTATATGAATGACACATTCAAACTAAAATCATGGAAGCAAATATCAGATCCATGCTTGACAGACTGACAATCCACTGGTCTACAAAGTGCAGCATGGAGATGATTGTGAACAGAATAGATGTAAAAGTAGTTGTACATGTACAGACCATAAATATGGAGTCCAGGTGTGTTTGATGCTGCTGGGCAGACTGAGCACTGGGAACATCTGAGCTCTCCCGATCCTCTCTGTGGAGGATTCATGAAGAATGAGCTAAGATTATGTCTGTCCACATAGAGACAAACACAAGCTAAAGGTCTATTAAAAGATATTTGGATGTAGACAGTGAATCAGATAACTCAGGTAAAGCTTTACCAGTCCTGCTGATCCCACTAAGAATCAACAGCTCAGTCTCTTTGTAGCTTTCAGCTCAGTGTCAGTTTGGTTTAGTCCCAACAGCTCTCACCAACCCTCCGTGAAGCTCTCCCTCCCTCACCGCATACTACTGAAGTGCCCTGGAGCAAGGCAGCTAGAACCAGTGTGTGGTTGTATCAGACTGGTTGTACTGGGCAGCTCCCAGAGTGAATGTGTTTGACTGTGTGAGTGTGAGTGCTGCTAAAATACAGTGCTGCTGCTCACAAAACTTAACCTGACTCAGTAAGTTTTTAAAAACTCTAGATATCATACCTAAGATCACCATTTAGACTGTGGCTGCCTGAAATATGCATATGCATTCTTTTCATTAGATTTATAAAGCTATGTGTAAGCATGATTCAGTTTTATAAATTTCACTGAGATTTGAGTCACTGAGGAACTGGGGGCACGTACACAAGCCTCATTTCCACTCCCACAATAGCCATAAATGGATGAAGACACGCTCTAAAACAGCCATTTTCATACCAGTTTGTTGCCTATTCTACCTGTCTGTACACCTGTTATTGAAACAAACGGGAAAGAAGTGCAGATTCACCGATTGTATTGCATTGGCAAGGGTCACCAACAGCAGAACAGCTGTCTTTATGCACAACCATTACGCACAGCTGTACAGCTCTTCATACTGTACATATTATTAATTCATCACATGGACTGTAAACCATCGTCAGCAGTGATATCTCAGAAATGTAATCAATGATTAGTTTGTAGCACTCATATCTAAACCAACTTCACAAGGTGTGATAGAATAAAAAGAATATTAAGAGCAAAATAAAATGTTGACTCCTATGTAAATTAAAAGAATGATAAAAATATTCACACAAAATTAATCAATGTTATGTTTATAGATATGCCTTTGATTAGCATTTTACAAATCTCTGTAACTGCAGAAAAACAATCACACATTCAGTGCAGTTGGTTATCAACATAAACAAACAACGTTTTACTAAAATTATAACTATAAAATAACTAAAAGTTTATATTTCATCTCAACCTCTTCACATCACCCTCAGATCGCTAATGGACCCATGCATATGCACCCTTCGATCGCAGATCGAAATGGTGTATGAATGGTTTTTGAGCATCACATCATTTATGCATCTGTCCCCTTAATTTTGCTCTCAATGTGCACCATATTGATGCATTTAACTTTCCTGTGGGAAACACTGCTGATGATATCAAATAATCTTGTTTTCATTATCAGTTTTAAATCCTTACCTTTGATCAACAGGGCGGTGCCTTTTCCTTGAATTAAAAGGATGTTTCTCAGTCTGGTCACCCTTCATGGACACACAGCTGGGTTCAGGGCAGTCTTGTTTCTCCAGCTTCCTCCTGATAAAAATAGAATATATTCTGCACTGTACCCAGAAGACACTAAGACATTTACTGGTAGTATATTTGATCAAACATTTTTTTAAATTTCATAAAACATTGTAAAAACATGTTTCACTGTCCATACTAGACTGACTGGCCATTTTCAGTGGTTCTTCACCCAAAATGGAAAACACTTTTTGACCTATGATAGTCAACCCCACAGATATGACTATGTACATCCAAACAGCAGCAACATAAAAAAATTGATTGTTCATCTAAGGGATAATGCCTAGAGAGGTTTATGTTCTACAAGTGAACTGGATGGCCGACCTCAACTTTGCATCAGTTGATTCTTTGCTTCTTTGTAATCTATTACAATCATGGAATGTACACCTCAATGAGTATTATCTCACTTAGACCATGTCCACTTGCAAAAAAATGTCATCCCATGCAGCCATTCGTCCATTTTCTGAAGTAAACCCAGATCTGGGTGACAGTGGCAGAAGGCTACCCAAGGATATTTAGCAGGCATTATGATGAAATGCCTAAACCACCTCAACTGTCTCCTTTTGATGCAAAGGAGTAGCAGTTCTACTCTGACCTCCTGCCAGATGTCTGACCTTCTTGACATCATGTGAAGGAACTCTTTTTGGCCGCTTGTATCCACAATCTTTTTTTTTTCAGTCATATCCCAAAGTTCATGGCCATAGATGTGGGCTAGAATGTAGATCATTCAGAAACGATATGGACAGCATCCTGGGAGCTACACTAGCAAGGCGAGTTCGCAGGAAAATTCACTCTCTCTCATGATTTTCTCTCACTTATTCAACTAGCTTTCTGCCATTGCCTGCTGAGTTGCTCACTTGACTGCATGGTGGGCCAGCCATGCACTGAGAATAAAGCAGACAGAAACTAAACCAAAATACTTCAGGGATGTGGGTTATCATTCTGTGTACATCACGGTCCCAATGAAAAGTTGCTTTGTGGTATGCCACTCTCAAGTGTTCATATCTCCACTCTCTTCTCACTCCGCTGGCATCTTCTCTCCGGGCGGCTCATATTATGTAAGACCCATCCTCTTAAGTTGGCAACCAATGAAAATGAAAAAATACAACCTGTATCCGTGCATTAGTAACTAACCACAATGAAATACAGACCAAGTAAAGTTGCTTTGGTTTCTGTTTAGTTTTGCTTTTATGCTTTCTCCACTCTCTCTCCTCTGTGCACTCCCTCATATTTTTTCTCACATTTTCTAACAAGGAAGTGAGGCTTTTAATTCTATTTTGGGAGTGCCTGTTTTAGATTTTATCTCATATTGTCCCTATTTTAATACTGAGAACAACTTACTTTTTATCAGATGAATGTCGTTGTTTAAAATTAATAATGGAACCCTTTGACCCGTCGCTCATGAAGGACACACAGCTAGGTTCAGATTCAGGATCAGATCCAGGTTTAGGTTCAGGTTCAGGTTCAGGTTCAGGTTCAGGTTCAGGTTCAGGTCCAGGTCCAGGTCCAGTGAAGTCTGGTCTGTGCTGCTTCCTTGTTCTTCAACACAATACACACAGAGCTTTGAATGCGAATAATGATGGTGGAGTGATGTGAGTGGAGAACAGTCATGGACAGAGATCCCCCATTTACACCTAAGATACAATCTGTATCTGGATACATTATCAGGATAAGGGAAAACACATGTTAATACATGTGTAAATGCACTCAGAATGCATTGTGATCAGAATGCGATCAGATCGGTCAGAGCACATTTGGAAGTGGACATGCTCACATTGTGATCTTATCTGAGCAGGTGTAAATGCAATCTGTACAGCATGACCACTTATAATAGATCCATGCTATATCCATGAGAAAAAAAACGGCCTAGTAAGTTGAAAGGTCACCTAGCTGCACCTCTTATTGCCAGCTAAAGCAAGCCCTGCAAAAGCTACAGGTAGCAGCACCTCAAAAAAAAGAATGACATCTATTCATGGCAGCAGTTTCTTTGACTTGGGACACGTCATGTTTCTTGACAAGTCCACAAGCTCCGCCCAGCTAATTCTCATTTTTAGATCCAATCACAATGCAGGCACAGCTGAGAAAACAAGAACACATTTTAAGACCAAGTGTAAGCAAAGTTTGATTGATTAGATGTCATTATGCAGATAGCGTATCCAAATACAGATCACACCCTAATACCAGGTGTAAACAGGGCCTTAGAGATTCTTATCTTACCTCTGAGCTTTGGTCTTGCAGTCTTGTTCCCCACACAGAGAGCTTTTAGAGGGAGGGACTCCCTCCCCTCTGTCCTCATACTGATCCATGCTGCTGCAGTCACATCCACATCAGTCACACACACTTTCTACCTTCACCTGTAGAGGATACACAAATCATCCTTTCATCATCATCATTTCTCCTGTGAAATCCTAAATATCAGCTGCTCCTCCTGTGATTGGCTGTTATTCTTCTTTATTATGAATATTTATTAATTTCAGTAAGTTCAACACCACTAAACATTTAAAGGACCATTGTGTAAGATTTAGTTGCATCTAGTGGTGAGGTTGCAGATTGTCACCAACTGAATACCCCTCCTTCTCCCCTTCCAAGTGTGTAGGAGAACCTACGATAGCTGCAAAACTTGCAAAAAAACGCGAAAGTTCCTCTCTAGAGCCAGTGTTTGGTTTGTCCGTTCTGGGCTACTGTATAAACATGGCGGTGCAACATGGCAACCTTCATGGAAGAGAACCTGCTCCCTGTGTAGATATAAAGGGCTCATTCTAAAGTAACAAAAACACAATGATTCTTATTTTCAGGTGATTATACACTAATTAAAATATACTTATGAATTATATATTCCATTTCTGCCAAGTCCGTTCTGCACCCATTCTACACACTGGACCTTTAAATAATTTCAGCTGTACATGATTATGAATGATCCACGGTATTAACAAAGGAGTCAGAGTGTGCATGACACAAAAGCAGATCAGCTGTTCTAAAGCGTCGCCCCTATAATTTACTTTTCATGGGATTTCTTTTACAAATAATACAAACATAAGTAGGCCTAGATGTGACATGTTAAACTCCTCACACCAGTTAAGATTTAATAATGTCATCTGATCTCAAATTCAGTTTGATGCTAAGTAGTAATTTTTTTACATTGACTGTTTTGAACGTAGTGATGGAAACCTGAGAAAAACTGGATACTGTCAGTGATGCAAAGCAGTGATGATCTTTTGATCTTTTCCTGCCTCCTCAGACACTTTGATGATGAACACCAAGCAGATTTTATTTGATCTGAAAAGTGGCTGTCAGCAGGAACTCTGACACCATGAAGTCACGAAATATCTGATAATTCAGTTACAGATGAGCTTACAAAAGGAGAGAAACTGATCAATCAAACATCAGCATCATTACAGTCTCACTGCATTAAAGCAGTGCTCATTTAGGCCTAATTTACAAAAACTATGATGAAAAATATTTGTTGAAAATCCTTAAAAAATTTAAAATGTCACTGAGGAAAACTACTGAAATATTCTTAGTTTTTGTTGACTACAATTAACAGGAACACCTGTGCATATGAAGAGGTGTTCTCCAGCTCCAGCTCTGGAACACTGCATTTTATTTTAAAAGGTTTCACAGGAAACAGTGGTATTGGCCTACTGTTGTGTCTGACTTTGCGCTTTATGGAGACAATGTAAACAATGTCGTATGAGTTTGTTTACTGTCAGCTGAAAAAGGAAATAATCATCGGCTGTTTGTTAATATCTTTGATTGCAAGAAATCAATAATTTCAGACATGAGAGTTCTCTAAACTTTCTGATGAAGTAAAAACATCAACACATATATATATATACGTCATACAGCAAAAAAACAAACTCTGAAGTTACTAAAGACAAACTTAAGATCTGAAGCTTATATGAGGCTTCAGCAGTCTGGGTTAGTCATATCAAGTGGATATCTGCCGGATTTACAGTTTTTTTTAGCATAGAATTCCCTCTTTGTGTCTATTTGGACAGACTGAGGCTCATTAGCTTCAGATAAACTTTTAAATACATTTTTGCACAGAAGGAGCACTGTAGATTTTGGCCCCCAGCACTTGCATTATAAGTGCATTATGAAGGAAACTTTTAATAGCCATTATGAACAGGAAGAATGATTACAACAAGAAAAACCTGTGTCAACATTCATTTGGGCACCTGACTTTTGTTTTAAGACACACTTGAAAAATTGTGAACCCGTCCCACCAAATTATTGCAACTCTGTCTGTGTTAATACAACTGACATCATTCAATTTCTTTCATTCAGCACAACCAGAAGGTGCCAAATCATTTCTAATGTCAAGTAGGGGAAGATTAAAAAAACCCACTGACATGTAATTGAGCCTGCGCTCAACAAAGACAACAGTAAAGTTAATATCTTTGCATTGCCGACATGAAGTAAGATGCAGTTTGTGAATTTTTGTCTGACTTGCTTCTGTTCTGGAATTCTGCACAACAGATTTTTAACTTGATATAATTTCTCCTCATTGGTTTTTAAGGATCTGTGAGTGAACAATTATTCTAATTACTGATTCATCCTTCTTCTCTCTTTCATACCAGAATCAATTGAACCCTTGGGGGTCAGACTGAAAAAAACAGAATGACTGAAGTCTACAGCAGCACATGAATCAATAATAGAGATGCACCAATTGCAATTTTCTTGGCCTATTCTGATTTTTTAAAAGTCTGTCCTGCCAATTCCGATTTTTGCCGATTCTGATTTTCAGTCTATATAAATTTATTTAAGACAGACAGATTTTCTTGTTGTTTTACCCAAACACCCAACGGGTTATTTTACCCATGTGCCTACCAGGGTGGGGGATGGGAGGAGGCGGAACTTGAAAGACTGGAGCAGCAAAGAGGAGCCCTTGTTGGGCAGTTGATGAATGTCATAATGTACATGGATAGACAAGAGTATTATGTTTGAATGCTTATGTTAAAATAATCTGTAGTCAGTATTATATGTGTATGTAAAGGCTGATGATCTGCTGTTATTTTAAATCTAACCTCTAGTACTGAAAAATAAAAATTTCATCACAAAAAACCCCCCAAAACTAACAACAATCATAGAGATAAAGTCACTCACCTGAGCAGGTAAAATTGTTTATTTTTAGTTTTTAGGGATATAAAATAAGGCCATTTGTATTTTTAAATGTATCAGATAAATGTATCTTTATAATTCCTGCTGTGGTTAAAAATAAATAAAAATTCCCAATTAAGAGAAAAGGGGTAATATATTTGAATACATTACCTCAGTAAAAGTACTAATACCATTCTGTTAACATATTCTATTAGTATCAAAAGTAAAATCATGCAGAATGGCCCCTGACATTGTTGTATTATTATATCATTATTGCATTAACGCATTGCATGCATTTATGTGTTAACATATAGTACTTTTTGTTGGTTGAGTTGGAGCTAGTTTTAACTTTTTGCGTAGTTTAATCTATAATAATGTAGATTGTGCAATTGATAGATGTATCTGTTTTTATTGTTGTTGCTGAGATGTTATACTGCAGACACTGTCTAAGGCAAATTACCCACTGGGACAACAAAGTCTAATCTTACCTTACTCATATTTTATAGACAGATCATTTATTTTTTATTTAATCATAATCATACTTAATCATAGCAATCAAATAAATGTAGTGGCGTAAAGGGTAAAATAGAGGGAGCTCTGTGATGTAAGTTAACTTAGTGGAGTGAAAGTATAAAGTAGCAGAAAATGGAAGTACAAGTACCTCAAGACTGTACTTAAGTACAGTACTGGACTGAATGTATTTTAAGTTAAAGCAGATGGATCCTTCCAAAAACTTCTCAACAGTTCCAAAATAAATGACTAACAGTCTCAATAAAACCTTTCCAAACACATTTGATGACAAAATTACATAAAGAGGCGACACTAGTTCCTGTTGGAGAAGTGTCAGTAAACCCTCTGGCGCAGCTGTTTTACTAAATACGGCACCTGACAGACCCTTCACCGACACTGCTTTCAGTTAATGTCTCAGACAGCGGGAGAGCAGCGGCTTATTCCATACACTGATTCCACACTTTCAAACTCCTTAATTACAAAATGGCGGAAAATGTTCCAACGAGTTCACTATCATTTTCAATCGACACTTTTAACTTTAACTTTTTAGATATCTGCTGTTTCTAGAGGAGCTAAGCTAACGGCAGTTAAGTTGGCGCTAACAACATGAACAAAGATCCACTTAAGTGTCAAACACTGAAAACTGTCGGTTACATTACCTTTAGATAGAGAAAAGAATCCGCACTGCGATAACAAGAGAAAGTGAAACTATATTCCCTGATTTGATTCCCTCATTTGAACCGGAAGTCGCTCTGGTCCGCCCATGGATGTATTATAGGAGCTCTTATTATACATCCATGGGTCCGCCATCAGAAATCTGTCTTTGTGACCATGGAGTTTGCCAAAAAGACACAGCAATTTTATCAAGTTATCGACTTCATCATTGTTATTGCATTCAAAAATGAGACCATACTCTCTGTAATAGTGACCAAAACTTTTTGAGTCTCCCAGATCAATAAGGAAATTTGAGTCCAAAAGTTGCTTGAATGAGTACAGACATAAAATAAATGAGAAAAGGGCTTATCCTCCTCCTTGCAGAGAAAACAGGGGAAACATCGGGTCTAAAATTATGAATCAATTCATTGCAGAGATGGCACCTGTATAAAATTTTAACATGAATTTCTTTAACTTTATTGGTGACAAAAAATCTGTTAAATTCAGTCCAAACATCCCTGCTAATGTTAGGAAACATAACCTTCCAACAATGGATTAAGGATTATGGGAGTGTAGACGCTACTAGGCATATTAACCATTTCATATATAACCCTGAATCATGCAGGAGCTATAAAACTGCTTTTGTGATCAGCTGGTGGTTCTCATTTTGGCCAAAGAAAGTTTTAATAGAAAATGACAAAACTCCTAGGTCTGACAATTTCTTAAAAACATTTTTTTTGTCCTTTCTGTATTATATTTGCTACATTCCAACATGCCTGATTGTTTCAAGACGGCCACATAATCCAGTAGGCTGTTTTCCTATAATGTGCTAAAAGTTCTACCTGCAGTGTCCCAGCCTCAGTCTGCAAATTTTAACAGAATCTCTTCGGGTTCCAGAGCTATAACTGGCTTCTTTAATCTGAGGATGAAGAGAAAAATAGTGCCTTCCTTAGGTCTCTTTTTCCCATAATCCCTGACATTCTCTTTCAACACTCACCTTGATTTTTCCTGTAAATTCCATTCTTCTCTGGGATATATTTACATCTATTTCTCATTTCTTTAGGATTGTCTTTGCTATAGAATTGGCTATTTCATTACACCCAGCAAAACTTGACTTCACAGCCAGTCCTCCCAATTCTGAACAAAACAGATAAGATCTCATTAATAAGGTCAGGTCGAGCTTTTGATTTAGCTCCTCTTAAAGCCATCAGAGCAGCTGCTGAATCAGAACAAATGTGAACTTTGTTTGGTCTTATGTCCCTTGTCCACCACAAAGTCCAAGTAATTGCTAATAGTTCTGTGGGACACTGACTTTGAATAGAAGTAAGAACACTTCTGATATGAGCATTATTACAAGAACGTTCCTTGAGAACCTTTCCACCAAGCCACAGTCTAGGAATCACCCCTGAGAAAGGTTCATATAATAATGTCGCATTAATGAGAGACAGTAATTCAGTGGATATACTTTTAAGTACTTCCCTTTCTTCTAAACAAAAACTTGTTTTATGTTGAAATTTTATTCTACATAATAAAATATTCTGATTCTGTCCCTGAGGTATCTAAAAACAAAAAAGCTTTTAAGACATCTCATCTCTTGAGAAACATGGACAACATTGCTAGATGATTAATGTTGGTTTGCAATATTGCTTATTCACTTACATTTATTTTTCTTTCTTAATTTCTGTATCATGTATCTTTTTGTTTGTACAGTTGTACAATTTTCTGTCTACTTGTAATTTTGTGATTATTTAACTTTATATATAATACTCCCTGTACAGTTATTTGTATTGTAATATTACTATGTTGTTAATAAAGTTCATACTTTGGTATTTTAGAAAAATAATTGGCGTGTCAGAAGTATTTGCTCAATCTAAACTCAAGGCTTTACAAGATATTTTTATGCAAACCAGCAGATCACAGAGATAAAGTATAACTACATTTCTGTGTCAAATAAGATGATTTTCTTTTCTTTGAACTCCTCTGAACACGGAAAATGTGGTAAGATTCAGTTAACACATCTTTGGATAAAAATACATTGATCTATTTACAGAAAACTAATTCCTGAAACGAAGCAAAATACTCAGTTGTTCTGTATTCAGTTAGAAATACACACACTAACACACAGCAGTAGATACCATTCTACTTGTGGTTTATTCATTTGTAAAAAGACAGTCGCTCAATAAACTTTCCACTTTATATATGCATTTAACAGTTTACAAAATTGGCTTCCAAAATATTTCTTATACTCTGAAATAAACAAATTCACAAAAATAATCTATTTTGTTTATGAACATTAAAAAGTAGTGTACATCTGTCATAAAAACAAGGAGAGAAACGAAGGAGGGCTGCTGTGTGAAATGTTTAACAACAGGTGACAGACAACTGAGCCCAGACAGATGCAGAAATTCCTTAAAATAAAGCTGCAGTTCTGGGAATCAATGGAGGGTTTGTGGTGCTGTGGAGGAAGATGTGTGTGTGTGTGTGTGTGTGTGTGTGTGTGTGTGTGTGTTGGGGAGTGGAGGGGTAGCCTCTCAAAGTGGACACCAACAGCTGCATACAAGTTATACTGAACATGTGTTCTTCTATTGCTGTAATGGCAGGTAACTGTCCTGTGTTTCATGAACACAATAAATTCAGTTTGACACAGTTTTGTGCAAGAGCCTTAAACACAGACACATATATATACTGTTGTATGAAGTTTGTTTCCAGGAGCATGTCCGTACACAATAATCTGTACCCAAATTAAGAAAATTTGGACATTTAAAAGTCATTTATTTACCTTAAGACTGGCATGTGTGAAGCTGAACCTTTTACGGACAAAAAAGTGTAATTTAGGGTTGTGCAATATGACACTAAGTACTGTGAGATGAAAGATATTTGTCTACCATTTGAGATTTTGCTACACCATTCATACTGGGGTACACATCGGTTGAATTTGGCGATTTTGGATATCCAGGATTGTTGCATCAATTTGATGAAGTACCTTCATTTGTCCTGTATTTTACTGTCTGGATTAAGCAGAGATAGGCAGTAGCATCTGGTTGTTTTATCCGTCAGTGGTTTCTCAATTGAATTTGCAGAAACGTGTATATATTGCAATCACGATATATAAAATGACATACACTCATACGCTCACACATATCAGTATCAGCTAGTAGGAATGGGATCATATTGTTGAACAGCATCAGCTTTGGAACAAAATAAACATCAGTGCATCCCAATGAAGGTAAAAAATATATCAGACCAGATTTCTCCTGTCAGAAACAAATCTATGAAACATTTTATAACTCATAAAACAAATTGTTGCAGTCTCACAAACACTTTTCAGACCAGCTGAAGAAAGGTCTGTTTTTAAAGAATAACGAACAGGAATAATCCTGTGTATCCCTCGCTCTGCCATTCAGGGATCTGTCGGCTTATTGTGTGTGTCTGACGGAGTGTGTGTGTCTACTGAATGAATGTGCCTATACAGACAAAAGCCATGTGGATGTTTAAGGCATCTGTCAGTATGAGAGGGATTATATTTAAAGTCTCTTTACTCATCCCCCGGGGGTGGATCTGTCCTGAAGGCCCCTCCTCCAGTTGAAACCCTTTCCCTCCACCTCTAACAGGAAGTGATGTAACAACACATTGAGAATTGAAACATCTGCTATCAGTGCATTTGTCCTCTCCCCCACTCCACTTCCCCAATTTGTCTTTTTGAGGCTACTCAACAAGGACGTCTTTTAAGGTGGTTTATCCAACGCTCAACACAATGTTCCTCCAAAAAAAAAAAAGGAAGGATTCCTTTTTTCTAGCAGCAAAACTATCTGCCGTGATCATTGGGAAGCTGTGAAGATGTCGTGTGCTTCTCGTCCAACTCGGTGAGGGCTAACTCCAGCTGCTGGATCAGTACCCGCTTCTTGAACCTGGCACAGAGGCAGAGGGAATTAGAAAACAATCCAGGGATGATGCATGTGGGCAAACCTGTTTTAAAAGACTATGAACATGACTGCAGTGTGGCTGTGACTCAGTGTTAATAGCTGCTGAACTTTGAGGACATTTTACAGATGTGACTCACACATCAGGCATGTTCTGTGTCATGTGACGTCCACTTAAACCATTTAAACTTACCTGGAAGCCTCTTTGATGGCATGTTGGATGAAGTACCTCTGTACATTAACCGGTCCTTTCACCTGCTGCAGTAGTCCGAGTATTGCGTCATAGTCTGAGAAAAAGCATGCACACACACACACAAATATTCAATATGACACCTTCCTCAGCAGATCAGATTGAATGAAATCATGTTTCTGCTGTTTCTGATATGTGACACACTGCACTGGCTCATACTCACTTCGTCCAGGTTTGCGGACCTCCTTGATGATCCTAGACCGCAGCTCCGCTTGGCTGCCATCTAGTGGGGCTATGTATATGGTCTCAGACGCAGGTGGGTCAGCTTCAGCATCCTCTAGCTGGCTCTGCGGACTCAGCCGTTCGCAGTTGAGTTTCTCTTCCAGCGGCTGCTCATCTGGATGATCCTCCACAAGTCTCTCCTCCGTCATGTCGACGTCCTCCACCCGATCCGTTGCTCCCAGCCTGGCCTTCTCCTCCAGGCTCACTGACGATGGGTTCCCTGCTGCAGTGTCCATCTCCATGGGCCAGATCTCCCCCGAGTCAGGCCCAAGAGCCCTGTCACCATTACTGTCAGTGACCACAGCGTTGTTGCCATCCACTCCTGCAGGAGTAACAAAGAATGTTTTAAAAAGTCTATTTCATATCATGTGACACAGGCATTCTGTGCGTCTGCAGTTTCATGCTCTGTCTGACTCCTACCTTTGTGTTGCGGGATGGGTTTGAGGAGGTTCTGCTGCCCCGGAACCCCTGCCGGACTCTTTCCAACCACCACATGGTTTGTGTTTCCTGGTGGAGTCTGCGGCCGCCGCAGCAATGGGGACATGCTCCGCCTTCTCTTCATCGTAGCACTTGAGTTGGAATCACTGGAATTTCCTCTTTTCTTGTTTTGAGGGCCCACTACAAACTCATCTGCCTCATCGATCATCATCCCCTGAGATAAACACATAAGACAACGGCACATAAGGGACTAGATATGACGGAACATTAAATAAATATTTATTACTTTTTAACAACATGGTATGAATTGTTGAGTTATATCAATCAGTTTTTATCTTCATATATTGTTACCTTCTTATCCTGCTTGAAGGGATTCCCAAACGTGTGCAGGCGTTTAGGTTGATCAGGGTCAATCTCTCTCAGTGGGGACGGCATCATTTTTAAATACTCCTGATAGTTTCCCATCTGAGCCACTGGAATACTGTGCAGATAGTCTAACAACCACAGGAAATGTTATTAGTATTTACAAAATACTGCAGTAACTACTGTGCGTATTTCCTTTAGATTTTTTGGTCTGGTGTTTGGGATGTTTCAGATTGACATCATTCATTGTTTAACGGCTGCCTCTCACCATGTATGTTGCAGCACAGTGTTGGACAAATTAACAAAAAGCTTTACTTGATGTGTTTGAATGAAACCTTAAATTTAAGAAAACAGAAATGATAGAAAAACTGAATATTGTCATAGAGAATATTCTGTTGCAAATTTGTTTTAACTTTTGTTAGGACAGAATTGCAAAGTCAGGAGGTAAAGTTAGAGTTTCAAGATGACATTTAAATATAAACTTCCTCTCTTGATCTCCTAGTGTAGACTCAAACTCAACACTGACCAGATCAAAGTCAATTTTCAACTGACATTAAACTAAAATTCAAGGTTAAACTTTCTTTTGATCGTCTCTTCAGTGTTGGATAATATACTGTACCTTCATCTTGCCCTCTGATCAGTTTTTGTGATGTCCGCAGTAAATTGGAGCGCATTCGTGTGAGTTGATCCAGAAGGTTCCGTCTTGGGATGTCGTAGGCATTTCGATAAGCTTGAGGCTTTAAATCCTGTGAACACATCATGTATCTAGTCAGAGAAAACCCACCGGACATTGCGCTTGCCTTGTGTTTCCTGTAACCTTTCCGCCCCCACATAAGGTACTTTTCAGAAGAGTTCTTGTTGTTTTAAACTTGCCTTGTTGAGCAGGGCGATCTGGAAGCCGGCAAACTCTTTGAAGTTCATGTCCACCAGGCGTAGTGGCCCCTCCCCGGTGATTCCCTGAAGTAACTGCTTAAAGTCTCTCCGGTGAGCCAGAGACAGTGAGCTGGAGTGGTTCCTCACCTTTATGCCTGTTTCTTGGGGCGCCTTCTTCCCCACGGACACGATTAAACGGTCTGATTCTATCTTTGCCTGGATACCAACAAGAGACAGAGAGAGACTACGTGTTACTACAAATAATCTCTGAAATCAGTTTCTGATCAGGAATATTGTTTAGAGCACAGGCACAACTAAATATTCTGTCTGGATTCAAACAATGCTGCATTATGTTCACAGCAATATGATAATATATAAAGAAGGATAAACATTATTTAACTGCCCTACCACATAATATAATTTTGCTTTCCTAATTTTTGGGTGACAGTGTCTAAGGTACATTGCATTAGAAACTTAATTTTGTGAACTACCATCACATCATCAGTGTCAGTATCTCTTATCTTAGAGCAAAGACACATTCCTTCTCAATCTGCTCAATCTATAATTTTTTGACCATCAAAATAATACCCATATTCATATACATGCTGCACTCATATTCATGGTGATGTGTTGATCATAACTGAAAATACAGGCTTGTTTTATTACTGTGTTTTAAATATTACTAATGTTACTAATAATAACTTAATTCTGAAGTTATTGTCTTATATTAAAAGACTTGTCAATCAGTTTAGGGATTCCATGCGTATGAGGACACTTTGACCTCCTTTACACCCTGCATTAAAATATGTTTTGGATGATCGGATTACAATTGGATAGAGCTTGACCACATGCAGATGCACTGAGGACGGATTGTGATCTGATCGGCCAAACCACTTCCGGAGGTGGTCAGGGATACTTTGTGACCACATTGAACACAAATGTAAATGCAATTGTGTTGTCAATCCACATACAATGACGACATGGGCAGAAATACGTAATCGCATGTGACTGTTCCAAACCAGTAGCCATTAGCCAGTTAGCGCGCTACGCTACTAGCAAGAAAGCAGCAAGAAAACTATGGATATTCAAGACACTCCTGGATGGAGTCAAGACAAGACCAAGTGTCGGCTTCTTTACCCGCTTCGAAAAGCAAACAAAAGTCCATACAATAGGACAGTTTCATGGGTGGCTACAATTTTTTGTTGTTGTTGTTGTTTTTTTTGGACCCTTGCAAATGAGAAGAGGATGTGATGTTTAGTTGTTTGAGCTGGACAGAACGATCAGTTCTAAATGTGGGCACTGGAGACACACATTAATACCAGGTTTTAATGTAAACAGGTTAAATCATATCTAGATACAATCAGGATATGGGGATTATGACTTTCATCATTCTTCACATTAGGTCACCCTGCTGACAAAACCTGTCACAATGCTTGGAGGGTGTGTTTACCTGCTGGCTGAGCTTCTTCAGGTAGGAGATGACACTGTAACTTAGGCCGCAGTCCATGGTGTCGGCAATAAGATTGGGTGCACCCATCATCCTTAACGCCTTTTTTAAGGGCTGTCAAAAGATAGCAAGAGGACATTGAGGATGTCAGTTATATGCAAAAACAGTATTTATAAAAATGATGTGATTGAAGTATTTACTGCAGTCAGCAGGAGAAGAGACATTCATTTACCAAGAGGTAGTATGGAGGCATGGTCTTCAGGTACATCTCAAAGGACTGTCGCCACTTGAGGTTGGGTTTTAGTTTGTGCACTTTAAACAAATCATCTGAAAGGAGACAAAGAATTAATGCATTAACATTTAAGCAGTGAGTCCAAAACAATCATCAAAACATACACTACCCACGACTACCCTGGAAAAATCCTCATTACCTCGACTATTTCTTACATACTATTATTAAAAAGTAAGAGTTTATAATGTTGCTCTGTCAAGTTATTTGTGATTATGTTTATAGCTGAAGAAGATTGAAAACAAGATCCCAGATGAAGATGTGCCCCAGAAAAGCTTTTTAAATTTAAAATCAGCTCAGACCTACTGACCCAGAAGTTTTGGGGCCCCTTTAAAAACAAAAAAAAGCTTTATTGCCATATGTCTTACCGAGGAGTGGGAGAAGGACTGGAAAGTTGTAAGGCATGACAAAGAGGTTGACACAAGTGAGAGTGGTGCTGGCTTTAAGGTAGCCAAATGGCTGTCCCAGGTCATTTTGCTTCCCGCTGCTGCTAACAAACACCTGAGGACAAAGGGTGAAAAGGTAAACAGCTTTTTTAAATTACACAGTCAAACATCATTTTATCTACCTCTGTGGCTCTGTGCGCTTCATAAGTGTGGCTCATTATTCATTCACCACTGACAAAAGGTGAAAATATATTTTGATTAAAGCTAGCAACCTCATTATTTCTTGTTTTCAGAAAAGCCCCTGAGGCAACACTAGTGACAGTACAAGCCAGCAGAGCTGATGGGTGTGTGAATGTCTACCCTACCTGCCAGCACATGTGTGGAGACTTCCTTTCCAGAATGTACTGAGTGAGTGGAGAGGGCTCCAGTTCATATTTGTCAAAAGGAAGCTTGTCTATCACCATGGGCTCACAGTCCACACACGAGAAACGGACCGTGGGATGAGCAGAACGAGGCGGCTGAGAGCAGATGACAGAGATAGAGAGAGGCAGCAGAGGGAGAAATTGTTAAAACATATTTTTCTGCGGTAGGGACAAGTGTCCTTACAGCAGCAACAGTGATTTAAAACAAAGCATTTACAGATAATAGAAATCACAGAGTGAGTTTGCAGAGTTGTACACTTCATTACATTAGCTGTAAATCAAATTATTGGCAGATGTTAGGTAGAGAGACCAAGGACTGCCAATAAAAGAGAGAGAGAAAGACAGAGAAAGACAAAGTGAAAGTCAGAGAGCAAGTTGGGGCGTAAATGTGTTTCTGCACCTACACAGACAATAAAAGTAGCCAGAGAGGAAGAGAGAGGAACTGTTTCATGTCATACACAGTCATGACTACATGTAATGTAGAATGCAGAATAACACACTAATGGTGCAGCTAAGATCTCTAAACCCTCTCTCTGCTCACCAGAGTAGGAGAGTTCTGGTCTGGCCAGAAGGACTCTGGTATGGGCCAATGTCCAACTGGCACCCCTGTCTTTGGGTTCGGCCGCACGTAGATGAGTTTGTGGCAACTGTGCCACGGCTGAGGACTGAAGGATGAAACAGGACGACTTGACTCCACAGAGTTCTCTGTAAAAACAAGAGAGGAAATTAATCAGTCAAACGTTGACAAATACAAAGCCTGTGCAGTAATAGCTGGATGAAACTCCACAACCTCACAAACATGAATTAGCTTTTATCGTTTTGTAAAATATTTTTGAGCTCCGACTTAGGTGTTGCGAAAGTCAAAAGTATTTCACTGGCTGTGAACATTTAAGGAGAATCTTCCTGTACACAACATTATTTTCATACTCCTCAGATACAGAAAATGCACTCAGTTCTCCTTTTAGTGTCAAACTGCGCTATAGAGATCCATGATGATAAGATTCTCTTCTGCTTTCTTCTGTTTTACTGCCCACAGTATCTTTGTTCCAGCTAACTGTATAATATGTGATAAGATATGTGATAAGAGGTAAATATTTTGTCTATATCAAACTGTAATGCATTTTAACTGTTCACGCAAATGTTTGTTCGTTTTTATATCATGATTTTGAAGACAAAATTTGCACAAAGGAACAGCTGTTGCCTTTTGTTTATTCAGTGTACATCATTCAATAACTCACCGTCCCCAGCTAGAGGCGGATCTGGCCCAGTTTTCTCAAAATTAATGACGACACCACTTTGAACCTTTTGGACCAAAGACTCCAGACACTGGTTCAGCATCCTCTGTGTCCGCACACAATATGATCGCCCTGCGTGAAAAACAGGACCACGGAATCAATACATGAGCGCTACTAAAAAGAGCACACCAAAGTTATGACTTTAAACATTCTGCTGTAATACAACGGAGGAGCATCAAAGCAAAAGAGAATACCAAACCTCCAGTGACTTCACACATTTGGGTGATGGCGGACTCATCAGTGGGGACGCTACCAAGCTGCTCGTTGTCTGGTGTGGCTGCTCCTGGCAGCCTCAGCACCAACGCAAACAGACGCTGGTCCCAGCGGAAGGGCTCTTTGGTCAGCTCACTGCCCGCCAGAGGAGAGTTCAGAGGCAGGTGCAGCTACACAGCCAACATGGGTGGGAAAAGGTGATGTTAGATGAGCTCTTAGGTCACCAATCGCACAGTTTTACAAACAGTAATTATATAATTATTTTATAAAACAGCAGACAGCATCGGTGGTACGTTACATAGCGGCACTACTGCATTTGTTTATGTTCTCACCTCATCTGGCACCCCAGAGCTGTGTGTGAGTTTGTTCCCATCAGTGATAGTGATGATCACAGATGGCTCAAGGAAGAAGGGGTTACAGCCCTGAGGAGGAAATAGTAACATTCAGCAGTTAATTATAAGTTCAGGCAAACAGCGACCCCATTCATTCTCACTAATCCACTTTCCCTGTCTTTATGTTCCACACCACAGACACTGCTCTAGTTTGTGTCTAGCAAAACATTTTCATCTCCTAAAACACAAAATCTAATAGGTCTTTCATGTTTGGAGAAATGGAGAAATACAGGTATAATGTTTAAACAGAGTTCGACTTAAACAGTAACTAGTGTGGTATTAGCATCAGATTTATGAAAACCTCCTTGATACTAATATGATCCGTGTTCTGCAGTTTATAATCTTTGCTTTGTGTCAAATGCATCGAGTGTCCTTGTCCTCCTCGTTGAGGACAGAGGCCGCTACTGCTTTACTGTAGGGGTCATCCTTGTCTAATTCGAACATACAGAGAATGCCTAAGTAGATTTACACACTCCTGATGCACAGAACTTGTGTCACTACTTGAGCGTAGTAATCCATCTCTGCCTTCAAGCAGAAAAGATGTTTGCCAGGAGCTGATGACAGGGCTAACTGAGGCAAGATGGAGTGGATTAAACTGCAATCAAAAGTCAATCTTCTACGATAAAGCAATGCCAACTGCAAGCTTCGTTACACTCATCAAAACCTTTATTTATGCAGGAAAAGTCCACATACGGCACTGAAATTCACATCTTAGAACAACTTTAATCTTTAACAGGGCTTCCTACCTTCCTCCACTTGTATTATTGTCAGTTTTTCATGGATCAAAACTAGCATTATTCTGTTTCGAAGCCTTTCTAGTTACCTCTAGTCCTACTGCAATATTATTCTAATGACTTTAAATGTTAAGTTGGTTTTTCTGATGTGGTCTCACATGCCTAATCCTCACAGAAATTAAAATCACATCATCAGAGGGGAAAATATATCCCAGTCAATATCAAAATAAAAATTCTTCACTGGATCACTGTGGCCAGATTCATTTTTCCTATTAACATAACCAATTTATCACTGAATGATCTCAAAGACATATCCTTGTCATCATCTCATCTATCAGCGTGTATATTAAAATGTTCCTGATGTCTGAAGGTTTTATGAAGTAATAGTACTTGCTCTATAAAAAAGTAATAATTAAAATGATTGTCAAACAAAACACTGACACTACTACGGAGAGTAATTCTACTTTTCTCTTATGGCAACAGATGACACTGGAGAACAGGATGTTGGTGTCAAATACCTGTCCGTAGTTGTCGATGCCTGAGACAAGGCGGTTGAGGTTAAGCAGGTCAAAGGCTGTGCGAAGAGCATGGCCCAATGTAGTCAGCCCAGATGCCTGCAGGTTCTTCAGCTCACACATGAAGGTTGCATGGTTCTCCTTCCAGCCTGCCTGAAATGCATACATACATACATATATACATACATCAACAGTGTGCTGAATGTGCTGCATAGCAAACAGCCATACAGCTCAGCAGAGGAGGCCTGAAGTCACCGAGGAGGGTGAACAGCCACAAACCAAAATAGACACACACCCACAGATACCCATACTGTGTAATTACAAAGACAAACACTAAGAGTTCTGTTCACCGACATACCACAAACTGATGGATGTCAAGAGGACTTTAAATCTCAGCAACCCACTAATTCTGCATCTATCATAACATAATAGTAACCATAAAATTAAATCAGGTTATGTCAGGCTCTGGAAATAGAAGATAATATTGTGAAAATACAGACTGTTCAGTCCCACGTTTGAGCTGGATAGTTCTGTTTAAAGAGTCTAATTTCATACATGACAAGCATCCAAAAATACACATCCCACTGCTGCCTGTCCTCTGTCACGGAGATATACTCCCCCAGGAGAGGATGTGGGTGTGAAACTGTTCTTGGACTTTTCTCCAGAGAGGTCAAGTACCTTACTGCTGCAGCTTCATGCTTAATCTATGGATGACCTGCAAGCTTACCACTTCCTCTATCAGGAGAGGGAGGGGTAGAGGCTAAAGACACAGAGAGATGGAGACCAAGAGAAAAAAAAGCTTCAGTATCAGCGTGTTTACTCTGAATGACCAGTGAGTAGATGTTGGTTGATTGGTTGTTTTGGATTCTCATTCCAAAATCTTGAATTCTGTGGAATTTCTAGGAAAACGCAATGTGTTGACATAAGGTCATACGAGCAATATCACTGAGCTGCTGAAGCAAAACTGACGGTGAACACACATTCACTGGACTAGTAGCAGAGTAATAACCCAGACATAGACCCTTGTGTAGGCCAGCAGAAATGTAAGGCTTAGCTTGCACTCAATAATTCAGACTACAGAATATTTCTATTTTCTTCCTGCCCAACCTCCTCCTCTCTCCCTCTACATCAACAATTTATTGCCTCTGTAACTGTGCAATCAGAGTAGCCCCATTCAGTATAACCTTGTCCTTTCATCATAATACTCAGTACACAAAGCAGGCAGAATCAACAAAGGAGAAGGCAACAAAGACAAAGAGAGGAAGGGCATGAGGAAGAGGAGTTGAGGACAGACTTTACAACGAGGGAAAAGCACTTCAGACATCAGCACCTGAGGGGAGGAGGATACGATCTTGGATTATTTGGCCACGTTTTGATATGATCTGGACTCATGGTAAACTGCAAAGTTAATTTGATGATTGAATACAATAAGCAGCATCACATGAATGTCAGCATCCACACACAGCAGTTTGTCATGATGACCCACACAGACCTGCAGCAACACAATAATCATTATGCAATAACCGTTTACGTGCTGAGTAAGTGAGCTGAACGTGGTTTTATTTCCTGTTTTAATATGGAGGTCAATAAAGAGCCTGACAGTTACTAATAATGTCACAGTTATATCTCTAGTCTCCTACTTTTATTTGTTTTTTATATATTTTTTATAACTAAGTTAGTCTTTAGTTATTGTATATATTTTAGCCACCTCTTACACAGCTCTTAATATTAGCACTGAGCCAGACTGTACATTAGTTGATTGAATACATAACTTGGTATTCAAATAGTTATTCTAGTCATACCTTTAAAAAATGTGATGAATTATGGAATAAAGTGTTGAAAGTTCACTGTACGTTGTAATAGAAGTACACTCATAAATTTAATTTGGTCAGAATTATTTTTGACCAAATTACATGTTTCCTAAAAACAGCTCTACTTCTTTCTCAAAATTTAGGGTTGTCAGACTATAATAATGCATTAGTGTTTCAATGCAAGAAAGCATTTCAATGTAGATTTATTTACCTAATATGGATTAATATAGATGTTAACTATATAAAGCTTTTTCCTTTCTCAAAGCAAAATGTAAGGTGCCCAACAAGGGACAAATGTTACTAACAGACTAGTCAAAAATATATAACTGAACTGAATACAGATACCATAAGTAAAATATTTTTAATTGGTTGTAAAAAAAAAAAAAAACCAACAAAAAAAAACAAACTAAAACAAAAAGCTGCTTTACTTTACCTCAAATCAGTTGGTAAAATAAAAATAATTTATTTTACTCCTTTTGAACTTACTAGTTCTATATTTTTACTCCTAGCACATGTTTCTAATTCTTTACACATTTCCCATTTCCTTTGTAGCTTGTATGATTCATTAAAAGTGCATCTCTAATCCCCGGGAAGATAAATGGCAGTGCAAAATATTACATTATTTTTACATAGTTAAGTTATTCAGTTATCATGAGACAGACTGTGACAGTGGGGCTCCATAAAAAGCTGCAGCTGTTGGGAAGATGCAGTGAAGTACACTCTGAAATTTCAAAGAGTATTATAAAAACCAGAAATATGTTATTAACTAGTTATTACAAGAAACTTGTAACTTGCCAATGTACTTCATACAAAAAATGATGCCTCTGTATCATCTCTAAACCTCATACCAGCAACTACTTATTAAAGATGAAGTAATTAATTACTTTCAAGCTCTGGCAGAATAATTTGTTTATGAGGCATGCAAAAATATATGTTAACAATTTAATAGGAATGCAGAGTGTTTTATGTGTCGTCAAGCATTAATGACATGGGATGGAGTCAGCCTCCAGCATACTGTGTTGAGAGTAGAGTGTTGTTTGTTGACAGTTAAGAAAGCCAAGAGATTTCTACTACAGAAGAGCCACTGAAGCAGACCTGGGACTTCAGGGATTCATGTGGGTACTTAAGGATTGCATTTTATTGGGCATGAAAAGCTTAGAGAAAGACGGGTGCCAGGTCATAAAACAAGTCAATAGATGAGTGGCGAGGATAGCTTTGCTGACATGAAGCCTCTGAAATTATTGAAGTGATTCACAGGTTGCATGAATATTTTTTTCCTTGGAGTGTGAGGAAAACGATAGTGTTTTTGCATGCTGGGCTTTAATGCTCATAGTATCGGCATGACAGATAATTATCATATGAATAATGATAATTTTCTTCTAGCGAACTCACATAAAAAAATACAGAAAAAAATCTCATGATGAAGAGGGCTTATCAACTTTCAGCCCAGATTGACCAATAGGAAAGCGTGGATGATGCAAGGGGCGGGGTTAAGGATGATTGGCGGTCTCCTTGACCAATCTAAACATTGTACTGTCAAAAAAAGAGCGACGTCATAGGCGATAATAAATCTCTCCGCCTCCATCTCGACGCCCGAGAGTTTTCTCAACACAAAAGCAAAATGTCCGCTGGATGTTAGGAGGCAGTGCAGCTCCGGGTCTGCGGATATTTGGAGCAAAAAAAGACGTTTTTTTCGCCACCGGGAAGCCGCCCGACACTGGCTACAAACCAGAAGGACAATAAAGTCTCACTGACAGAAAAAAACGTTGGGCTTGACAGTGTAATAATTGTATCAGTTGCTAATTACCTTCACTCCGTATGGTGGATCATCGAATGTAACTAGCATGTACCTGTCGCCTCTACTAGCCGGGTCTCGGGCACGCAGCTGTCAAAAACAAGAAAACCAAAACAACATATATTAATTTCGACCGATCTTGCCCAAGGAACCCTAAAGCTCACCAAAAGGTGCATACTTGCTGAGAAAAGTCGGGGGTAAAATCATTCCTTTACCTTCATAAAGACCTCAACCGCGCCTTTAGCAACGTCCAGATACGTCGTACCCAAATAAGTGCGCTGATTCATAGAGGCGGACGTGTCTAACAGGAAAAGTAAAATAGGCATTTTAAATGTAAAGCCGCGTTTGTATGCTTTTCTAAAAATAATTGTTATCCACATATGACCTATCGTGCGGCTACACAGTTCACACGTGTGTATATATTTGTTATAATAAGCCCCCCCCTCAAGAAGGGGCCGTTGCCTCTGCCCTCTCTCTAACCGCCTTTCCAGAGCTCTGTCTCGGCTCGCGCTGTTCAACTTCTGCTCCTAACCGAATGGAACGCCCCGCTCCCTCCACTGCAACGCCATTGGCTCAGCCCGATCACGTTGACCACGCCCCCTCTATATAAACATATATAATGAGGTCGACATGGCTTGTGTTGTGTACATTTGCCTTCATGTTTATCTTTCTATATGCCAACAGGGAGGATATTCAAAAGCAAGGTGTATGAGCTGATTGTATGGCTCTGGTGTCCATTATTATGTTTGTTGTTCTTACTATGTAAACATCTGCCTGTCTTGAAACCAGACAGTTAACAGGTGTAGATAGAGGTCATTCTCACACCCGAAATGTCTTGCCAATTATTCCCTTGCACCCCTTCCACACACACACACACACACACACACACACACACACACACACACACACACACACACACACACACACACACACACACACAAACCTTTCTTCTGTTACTCTATTGCTAAGTTCAAGGCTCCTCAAAATGTCCGACTCTGTGCAACACAATATATCAAGACAGGCATGTGCAGCAGTGGGGTAGGGTGGGGGCCGTTGCAACACTTTTTGCATTTTGCTCAATTACTCTGAGACTATATCTACAGTAGACTACCACAATTTTAATAGATTGAACTCACACCTGTCAGCTTAGTACCCACATCATTAAAAATATGTGATAATAAACTCATAATTTGCATTGAAGAGAGGAAGTCAGGTGTTGCAACCGAGCGCCATACCTGGGAACAACGGTCTCCAGGGACGGTTGCAACATACATTAAAATGCATTAAAATAGTTGGCTACACATGGTCTAACCAAGTAACAAAATATTTTTGTTGGAAATTGTTCATCAAGAGTCGGAATAGACAGAAGATTTTAGGTTACAAACAAAAACTTGAAGAAAAATACACATATATTAACATACTTTAACAAAGGAAAAGTATTTTTCCATTATCAAGCCTGTAACACCATTACACGTCCCGCCTTAATTTTTGTTTGGTTTGGTCATATTCTCATAATCTTAATAAATCCGACAGCACTTGAAGGCAGCATCTCTGTTACATTAAATGGTATTCTTGGTGTGTCGTTTTAAGACTTAATCTACAACTTTACCACAAAATTACATATAGCACTGCAAATGTATATTCATTGTAAGGACTTTGTATCAAAAGAGATTAGAAAAATGCCTAATAGGTTTAAAGGTCAATGGAAAGTCATATTAGCCCAACAAAGACACAATGTCTGTAGAATTAGTGTCACCTGGTCTTTCCTTATGCAGCATTTACCTACAGCCTTTATAAGAAAACCGTTTACAATTGCATTTATTTTGCCTCCACTGCAAAACAGAATGATAAATTAGATAGAGGCAATCCAATAAACTGACTGTGAAGATGTGTTTCAACCCTTTCACTTTCTGTCTGAGCAACGTGAAATGCACCAGTAAAGTGTGATCTATTGTCCTTATCATCGTGATGTAATACTCCAAAAAAAAAACAACAATTAGCTATATTTTCAGAAAAAAAACGCGAATGTGTGCTGCTGCTTAACCAATAATTTATCAGTTTACAATGATTGACAACAGGAAATACTCCACTTTGAGTGTTTTTGTGTCTTTATACGTTCGTGTATCATGCTTCCCCCCAGGCACGTCATTAAGTTGTAATAAACATCTTGTTTGGTGTCTTTACGTATATTTACGTCTGTTTTGTTGACGTCTTGCACGTTGTCGTTCGCCCTTCGCCATCCCAGCATGCACCGCGAAGTCTGCATTGACAAAGAAAAAAGAGCTGAAGAGAAACAACAACAGGGTGGGATCAGGAGCACAAACCCCGGCGCTAGCGCAAACATTTAGACAAACAAACGCGCTGACAACAAGGTAAAGTATCACCTTGACTTTTTTCTTGACATAAACAACTTTTGTTTTTTTTTTCTGTAATGACACCGCGTGAGGACAACGTTTAGTGGCTATCTTAGCTGGCTAACGTTAGCCAACGTTAACACTATTACACAGCATTACACTATTTTATCTTATGTTATTACAATGTTAGAGCAAGAAAATGTCATAAAACTGCAGGGTTCCGTTACTGATTAACAGAAGTTATGGCTTATTTTTTTCTAAATGACACTGCTGAAATGTATTATCAACACATATGTTTTAAAGACCTCGTTTTTTTTTGTCAGTTTACGGTTCAGCCTATGATTACACTGCAGTTTAACGGGAGCCTACATTTATGCTTAAATATCATGTTCACACGAATATAAAGCTTGCTGGATAATCACGTAATCATGAAATAATATGCTGTAGATAGTGAAAACCCACTTCACAACAGCCGTGTTGCTGAAAAAATGATAAATTAACTGTGATTTTTTATGTGTAAGGTTACGTGGAGAAGAAAAAGTGTTGCGACATAACGATGTAAACACACACTGACACGTGACTAGCCACATGGCGTGTACTTAATGCTGTTGGCCTTGTTGAACTGCCACTTAAACTTGAAAAAGTTTCAAGAATCAAGTTGCTGTGGCCCTCTCTTATCATTTCCCTGCACGAACTCTTAAAAGCTCTGAGATACCTAACCTAACAAGCTAAAAACCCATTAAAATCATGCATCAAGTGTACAGTTCTGAAGAATGGTACACATATATTGGCTTGTAATATTGTGCTGATAATGTCAGCCAATATATTGTTTGTAGATTTGTATAAACTTTTCAATATTATATATTTGTATGTATAACACTATAATAACCACTGTACCTTCAAATTATATATACATTTATATATAGGCTAAAATACAAATTGTGCAATATACTTTACTCATTACTGTATATCTGAGTAGATTGTATATACTGTATATAACCACGGACTACAGCACTCTTCACTTCTTTGCACTATTTGTATCCTGTTTACAATTCACAGAAACGGTTTCAGCTGTATATAGTCATTTTTTGTGTATATTTTTGATTGTTGTGTTGTTATATTTGTGTAAGTACTAGGGCCCGACCGATACTGGATTTTTGTGGCCAATGCTGATACCGATATTAGGGAGTAAAAAAATTCCGATATCGATATATCGGCCGAGAATCTTATATATACAGAATATATACATAAACACACATTTTTTTTGCAATGAGCCCTCAAATGTGGTTATCAAACACTTGTGACAAAGATATGTAATGGAGGCATGATATTGTACAGTTTAACAATAAACTTTATTGTATAAAATTACATCAGTGCACTGAAACTGTAACCTTCACTGGGAATTTAATAATTGTGACTACAAATAAAAAAACTCATAGAACAAAAAAACATATGTACATATATATATTAAACTTGCTGCCTTTATAACTTAAAAAAAAGTCGGTGCATATCGGACAACATATATGCCGATACAGATATATCTGTGATAGGCCAATATTGGCTGATAATATTGGCTGACCGATATTTCGGCTGACCGATATATCGGTCGGGCTCTAGTAAGTACATTGAGACCCACCAAACAAGAGTTAAATTCCTTGTATGTGTAAACATACTTGGTCAATAAAGACAATTCTGATTCTGATATTTTGGTATTTGCCTCAAAATCATCAGTATCATTATCAGTTGGACTATAGTTCAATGGATTGGTTCATGTGTTTTTCAAATCCGTCTCAAAATACTTTATATATTGGACATATTACTAAAAAGGCCTTACATACAATACATTGAAATAGTCTTTGGTTGCTGATTCTCAATACTGGCATAAGGAGATCCCATCCAAACACAATCCAAATGTAAGTGAAAAAAAAGCATTTTAAAGTTCAGCTGAAGCCAACATGAGGCTTCAGAAGTCCAAGTTAGACAAATCAAGGTGGAATTGTACCAAAGCTGACTGTAACTTTGTAAGATTCCCACTTTATTTGACCAGGTCTGACTGCCGAAGCCTCATATTAGCTTCAGATAAGCATTGGGATGAATTTTAAACAGAATAAGGACTGTGTATTTTGTCTGCCATCTGTTACATTGGAATCACATTTGGAAGCAATCTCTTTATGGCAAGTATGAAGCATAGAGACAGTTACAGCCACCAAAAACTGTCTAACTGTATGAGCGTCGTTTTGGGACAGACTTGAACAAATGTGAACTTATAATTTAAACATGTAATTTGTCACATGCAATATATTAATCTTCATAGTAACTAGAAACAACAGCCATCGGGTAAATAAAATGAATAACAACTGTGATATTTTCCTCAGAAATGTAGTGGAGTAAAAATATTAATAAAAATGTAAATAAGTGGAATGCCAGTGCCTCGTGAGTAAATGCACTTACTCATTCTCCACCTGTGTCTTTTCACAGTACCATGTCATGGCCTTAAGGAGCTGATAGCAGGTGCAAGTGCCATTTTCACCTAAAGGGAGTTTACACAGCTTGATAGTTTGTGGAGAGAGGGGTGGGGGGCCTAGGCAGACTGTGGACGGGGAAGGGGAAGAGCTCAGCTGGAGCCAATGCAGCAGCAGCATCGACAGCCTGAGCTGGTGGAAGGAAGCCTTCCCGTGTTCGTTTTCCCCACTGAGCTCATCTTCTACGCAGATGAGCAGACGTCTCACAAGCAGGTGCTCACCCTCTACAATCCCTATGAGTTCGCCCTCAAGTTTAAAGGTCAGTTGGCAGAGAAGTTCATTAACTACATTTACATATATGGGTTTCTGTGTATGCTTTATTATGTTTGGTATATATCCCAGATGATTTAAATAATCTGTGTGTTTTCTTCTTTGTCAGTGCTGTGCACAGCGCCAAACAAGTACACTGTGGTGGACGCTACTGGAGCTGTCAAGCCACAGTGTTGTGTTGACATGTGAGTTTCTTAGGTATCATGATTATAGTGGTATAGCACCGTAGGGGCCAGGTGTCTTATCAGTGATGTTGTTGTTGGGTTCCTGTTCATGTCTTTATTTTTTATTACTTTGCTAAGTATTAACATGTAGGTTGATGGCTCTGATTGTAAGTTGTAAGTCAGGTGGTTCTTTACAGCTTCCAGCTCCAATTTTCACGAAACTTTGTAATTACATGCTGTGTGATCTCTCCAGCGTTCAGTGCTGTTTGTGTCCCATATTTCACGCTTCTCATCTATCTCATTTACTATGTCTTCGCAGAGTAATCAGACACAGAGATGTGCGGGCGTGCCATTATGGGGTGTACGACAAGTTCCGACTGCAGGTGTCGGAGCAGAGCCAGCGGAAAGCTCTGGGTCGCAAAGAGGTGACAGCCACGCTCCGTCCCTCTGCCTCACAGGAGCCGTCCAGCCCCCGACCCCAAGATGAGGAGCGCAGAATCAGAGAGCAGCTGGCAGACAGCGAGTTCTTTGAACAGACTGCATTTCAAACGGGTAGGACGTAGGACTGATGTGTTGTGGCCACTAGATGGAGCCAAATATTCACAAGACTCATATTTGAGCATGTTTTACTGTTCACAAGACATGATACCTTATATTCCTTTATATGGCCTCTACACACTTATATACCCATCTATATTATCTAGTGTTAAAATGATCATTTAGTTCACAAAGTAAGACAATAATAATAAAGTAATGTTCATCCTCTCCTGCACTTATCTTTTAGCAAGGTTGGTGTACACTATGTCTCTTGGCTGATCTCCTGTTTACCAGCATACTGTTAGGATAATCATATGCAAAGACTTAACTCTATAAAATCTAACATAATCTTTACACAGACCAAGCTATTGGTGGCAGATAGTCACAATCAGGCTGTTATTTAAAGTTGAATGACAAGCTAAAGTAGTTTTGCATACAAATTCAAATTTATCATCATTCATATGTGCGTGCTGTAGATGCACCTGTCTATACTGCATACTGACAAAATACATAGTGTATTATCTGTAGTGGTTAGTTACACTCTTGTATCAACACCAGAAGACTGTTTTGCTATTCTGAGTGCTGAGTGTAGTTATTATAAGAGCGTCAATGTCATAAAGTCCGTGGCTGTTTAGCTGCAGCGTTTATTAAGCTCTCACTTTCCCCCTCTGACTCAACTGCAAACTAAATAATAAGTCCATGAAATGTGTTTGTTAAAGGATGTAAGTCTTATGAAATTCAATCATTCTGGTATTGTCAACAAATACAAGATGCAGGGATAAAAAGACCTTAATTGTCATCTCACCACAGTTACATTTATACTTTTCAGTTCAAATGCTACATATGATGATATGCAGTTGTGTTTCTCAGAGCTTTGGTGATAAAGTAGCGTCAATGCAACAGAGGTATTTAAACTTTAGAATAATTAAAATTAAGGTTTAAAAAATGTAGATCAATAAAGAACATAGTGTGCAAGGTTGAGGTGATGCAGGCTGTTGAAACTGTAGCAGCATTCATGAACATGGATTGTGAAAAAGATATTTTGCTAAAATGCTTCAATACATAAATATAGAATATAGAATAAACAGATTTCAGTAGTGCTGTGAAAAGACCAAACAGCAATGAATAAGAACTGTCTTTGTATCCAAAGCCTTTTATATCTTATCTCTCTATTCCATAGACCCTCATTGTTGTCCCAAAACTATTAAAAACACATCAGACATGTTCCTCCATTACCATGAACATGGGCGGTGTGGTTTATTTTGAGTCAATCCCACACACACACCATCCTGCTGCCGTAAATACTTCACATCTGAGAATGAAAAAAAAATCCCCAACAAAGGCACCGTTTACTCATGTTAAAGTTACATTAGCTAAAATTGACAATGCCGAGCTTTCTTTTTCTGAAAGCGCATTTTGGTGACTTTTTTAAACACTTGCATGTTCAGTAGAAGCCCATGAGCTCAGGACTGAGAGCCATGGACAGACAGGGGACATCAGAAAGTATTGAGTAACCCATTAATGGTTTGTTGGTTTTGGTCTTTTCATGACATGTGTTGACATTAACAAAAATGTAAAATATTGTCAGCCTTGTCTTTAAATTGCTTGTGTAGCGTTCTCACGTCTGATCGCAGTATGTGTGTCTGTGTGACTGACAGAGAGCCGTCCTGTCGCTGGAGGACCCAGTCTGTTGACGGTGCTACTCGGGCTGGTGTGTATGGCCGCCCTGATGCTCCCGACGCTGGGGGAGCAAGAATCTACTGTGCCTGTCTACCTCCACTTAAGTGTTAACAAGAAACTTGTAGCTGCTTATGTTCTCGGTGAGTTGAAAAGATTTACACCAATGTATGCAATTAACAAAGACGTTCAAAGTGGATGTGTTCTTCATGAAATCATATTCTTGTAACACTAAACAGCATCCTGTTGCTCTGTTTTGTTTCTTGTTATATTTTAGGTCTTCTTACAATGGTCATCCTACGCACATGAGGTGCCCTGAGCTGAGAGACGAGGAGGAGAAACGATCTAAAAAAGACGGAAGAGAACATTCTCACACCAGAGGCACTACTCCACTTCAATGAGTAGAGCTGACAGCGGGGGGGACGGGGGTCTCCTGTCCCCTGAAAACATTCAGTACATTTTAGAATACTTGTTATAAAATCCACACATTTGTGTTAATACATAAATTGACACAATAGTGAACTGATGCAAACAGCGGAGGCCCTCCGGTGTGCAGGTCAAAGGCGTGGTAGTGTGAGAGGAGCTGTCCCGTGAACGGGGCCCGTGAAGAAACGAGAGTCCATTCAAAGTGTCGTCGGGCCTCATATTCCCCGTGTCTGTATTTCTATTGCCATTATGTAACGGAATATGGTTAACTTGAGTGTGAAGGAATTTACATGCAAACATGATACATGTATATAAAGCCATTAAAAGTTTTCTTATGGTATTCACCTGTAACCATCATTATATTGATGTTTCAAAGCATTTTTAGTGTAGACTCTGAGGACTAAATGCAGTTATTTGCATGTGTGGGTACCTAACTGAATGAGTTTTTATTTTTTCAGCAGTAATATACAGAACTTTTACATGTCACCAAAGGAAGGTCTTCTTCTGGAGATAATGGTTTGTCTGCCGCAGTATATCAATGCTACAAACGTTTAATAAAGTCTCAATGCATCTGTCTGGTATAATGTTTACAGGTTGGGTCAGGAGGCTGTAGAGCAATGTTATGTTACAATAAGACCTCTGTTAGCTTTGTGATGATGGTTACTGAAAATAATACAGTCTCTCTCTCTCGGGGTCGGGACGTTGTTGTCAGGCCTCACAACTGAAAACATGATTTGTGACTGCTTGCATACCATTTAGTTCCAGAGCTGTAAATAAAGTTTCCTTGAAGCAGTGTTAACATTTTAACTGAGTAGTGTACTTGTTTAAATGCTGCGGACAAGAATAAAAAAAGAGTTACATGCATACACGTATAATAAAGAAATAATTTATTTAGTCCTGATGTCTGATGGCAATCACAAAAGACACAAGCAAAGGCATGGTGTTCGCCATCATGGCGGATTACAGCCTTTCCATTACAGACATTACTAAACTCGCACCCTAAACACTTCCTAAGATGACTCTGGGGAAAAATAATCATCTTGGAAAAAATATCTTGTTGACAGCAGGGCGAGCTGACTGCTTTTTCCATTTTCTTTTTTTGGATAAAAGGAAAAAGAATCAGTGAAAGAACTGCAACCACACTTTTCTTTATATTAAAAAAAGGGCACACTTCCATAAAATGATTTACAATCACTTCCTTGTTTGCACATAAACATCAAAGGCTACAGGAACCACGGAGGGGTTCAGACATATTCAGTCACACAGAGGATATTTGGACACTGGGGCAAATGTAGGTGCAAAAATTCATCACAGTACAGGCTTAACCTCATACTGCACTCCTTTGATTATTATTTTTTTTTTAATTACAAGAAGGTCAAGTTTAACTTCATCCCTGCTTTAGACTTACACACAGGCTGAGACATTACAGGATTGAGTGTCTTGGGCAAAAAGCTCTTTTAATACATGTAACCACAGCAGAAACAGCAGCCTCTTTACTGACAATGTAATGGTGCCATTTTGTTTTTGCTGCATGCTCCAGCAGTTCATGACGACACGAATGGTTCATTTTTACCGGGGGACAGAAACCTATCAACCTCTCATTTTTATAATAAATTTTTTACCATAAATAAGAACATTTTGCCAGAAGGAGAAAAAAAAAAAAAAAGGAATCATTACTATAATCTGTTCAACTACAAAAACATCCTGACAAAAACACAGGATACAGAGCAGCCTTTAGTGTTGAAAGCCCAACAGTGGTGACCATCTGATTTTTGTCCACAATTAACTGCTCATACAGGGCAATTAAAGCTGCAGCATGTCATGGGGAGGGGGACGTCAAAGCCAAAATTAAAAAAAAAAAAAAAAAAAAAAAAATCACCACAGTTCACAGCCTATACCATAAAAATAATCAGAATATCTGTTGAAAACATAACTTCTCTTACATTATAACAGTAAGGAAATCTCCATAGTTCTACCCTGGAAGTAGTTTGTTCCTTTAAAAAGAAAACATTTGCTGTTGAGGACCTGTGCCCACATTCATCTCACAGCCACAAACTTAAAACTATGTATGACATTTGACAAGGTTAATATGTACATAATTACAAACAAAGCAGGAAAACAATAAGTTAAATCTTTTCTTACAAAATCTGCAGACTGTGTACATACAGAGGCCTGTGGACAGAAGTTCTCCAGCACTAAACAGGTTAATGTACACATCCAAATAGTCTTTTTTTTTTTTTTTTCTTTTTGTCCAGTGCTCGATGTCTCTCTCCAGTGAGGGGAACTGGTAGGACAGATTTGCAGGATAGCCACTTATGTAAAAACACAATATCACTATGAAGCCAAGCACCATCCAAAGATCCTCTACTAGCAGCTGGTGCTCAGTGTCTTCAGTCCATCCCAGTTCGACTAGGTTTACCTCTACACACACACACACAAGAACTCGTCCATGGCTTTTGTTTCCTTAATTCAAACATATCTGGACCCTCCCAGAAGAAGCCATGAAAACTGCTGTTCAGAAGCAAACATGGAATATTTCACTTCAACTAAATCTATGTGATGGTGAGGTGGAGGGTCTGAGAAGAAACTCGTTCCCTGGAGAGAGAGAGAAAGAGAGAGAGAGGGAGAGAGAGAGAGAGAGGTCTGCTTTTTTGCAGCCGTCCTTTTTGTGCGTCTCTTGCTATGCCACGCTCACTTTGGAGACAAGTCCTGGAGGGAGGCGAAGGGCGAGTTGCTGGACGAGGAGGGCGACACTCCCTCCATTTTGCCCGGGGAGTCTGTGGAGGAGCCGACGCTGCTGAGGCTGCCGTCCAGTAAATCTGGAGAATGACTGAAAGAAGAAGAAGAAAAAAAAAAAATTACGTTCTGTAGGACTGCAGGCTGTATGAACGGTGACTGTTGCAGGAGTCTTTTTAAAGCACTGCTGACTTATACAGTACATCTGAATAAGACTCCATCAACAATTAAGTGATGCATTTTTCTAAAAAATAAAAATAAAAAATCCCAGCGTTCACATATGAAGATAGTGACTAGTCTTTAAAAAAAAAAAAAAAAAAAAAAAAATGCTGATATTGACTGGGCAACTAGGTGAAAAATACCAAGTTGAATAACATTTTCACAGCATTCAAGTATTAATATTTAAAGGAGCATAAGCTCAGCAATTAGACAAGATACATTATGTAGCTACAGTATATCTTATGCTTGGTGAAAAGCAATATTTCTCAACCATTTTCAATCTCCACTTTGAGTTCAGTAAATAACTGAATATAAGTAACTAAGTTTAGCTTCAAATGTAACAAAGTTGATCCAACCATGCTCGAGTCATAATGTGGCTGGTTGGTTTCTTGCTTGACTGTTCACATGACTCATTACCCAAACTGGGGGAAAGTTCTCGTCTTACCAGGAACTGAGATCTGACAGGTTGGAGACGTCAGAGGACAGCATGGTGGTTGTTCCCTGGAAGAGCCTCTTGGGTTGACTCTCTGTCTCCATCTCACCTGTAGCAGAAGAAATGGAGCCTCACATTTAGAAATCTTTACAACACATGTGGTTTACAGCTGATCTACCTTGTGCAATCCTAATCTGAGATACTGTGAATCACAGATTGCTTGTCAGAAAATAACCACATGGTCAACACAGTCCGTAGCGTGACACATCGAGTGTGAACAGATGAAGATTCAAGTGTAGCATTACTAGTGTCCAAGTATCAAGAAAAAGACTTCATAAATCACAATTCCCAAAACATTATGTAATAATTGTTCATCAAATACTGTATGTAAAGAAAACACTATGTTTAATTTTTTTTTGCTTTCAGCATTTTTTTTTTATTTTTTATTTTTTTTAAAAACATACTGAAGAGCCGTTCTCTCTGGTGAATAAAACTGCACAGTAACGATTTTTGGCCTCAATGTTGATTCCAGCCTTTGTGCTTGTTGATGTTTGTGGGAAACATGAACAGCAGAGACATATTCATTTTGAATGTCTTTACATTTGCTTTGATACTTGGAATACAAAAATTAAAAGATTCACATTTCTGTAAATACAGTCTAGACAGTTACCGTTTAAACATTTAGCAGCCAAGTGTCCAATTACGTTTGAACCCCTAAACTTTGGGCGCTATGTGTTAAAAGGGCTACATCTCTCACACGGTTCTCTCTATATTGATGTAACCCTCCTCAAATTAAAGCTGAGACTTTTAGCTTTAATGTAGTATCCATTATTCTATTTCAAATATACTGTGCTGAAGCACAGAGTCTGTAAAAAAGAAAAAAAAAAAAAAAAGTGTAACTGTCCACATCCTTACTGTCTGGACTACATGTCATCTTCAGTGTCCTGAACAACCTTTAGTTTGAAGAGGTCAATTCTGTTTTAAATGAGGTGATTCTAGTTGTGATATTTATTAGGTATTCTAAAAGCACACAGTGAAGCATTTAGGCTTTCAAGGAATATTAAGTACCTCACCTTTGCGTTTTATTGGCCCGAGTATGCTGGCTCTGATGCAGTTGATTGGGCTTTGACTCCGTCGGCTGAGGAACACAAAAAACATGCAAGTTTCCACACCAGTATATTTATTAATTAAAAGCCATAATCCACTAGAGCTGCTAATGAACCTGTACAAATGCATCAGCCATATTAGCATTTATCACAAAAAGGTACAATTATTTTAGTCATAACAGCACAGAAATCAGACATTCATTACAGCAGACATTTTAACTCACAGTAAGAAAAGCACAGGTGTTATTGATAACAATGACGGCCCTGTTCCATTTAACCGCCTCAGTAAGTCATGACACTGTGACAGTGAACATACACAATACCAGGACCCCAAAACTGAAGCAGCTAAACGGAATTCACTCCTCACTTGTTAAATTATTTATACCCATTTTCCTACGGTGACATGTCAAATGTCTTCGATGAAAAAGGCCTGTTATCTTATTTTGTACGCACACTGGCAAAGACAAATCTTTTTTATGCCAACAGGGGGAAATTACAGTCAAATTGGAGCCAGCTGTTGCTAGTGTAGCCTCACAACAAACAGAGTACTGCAGATGTCCATCAACTACATACTGTTTAGTATAAGAGTACAGGAAAAACTGGTTAATTATAAAGGACAATAAAGCTATCACTCAAAGACTTGTTGCTCACCTAAATCGCCGTGTTGGGCTGGGTATTGGGCTGGGTGTTAGGCCGTTGCTGCTCACAAGGATTTGTAGTGAAGGAGAGAAACACTGCTGCTTGCAAGAAAGAAAATTATATATATATATAAAAAAAGAGACACTTAGACAAGATGGTAATGAAGCTAAATATGTGCTAACAGCTCAAGCATCAAAAAGTCTCTTCAAATGCACATAAATACATTTACATATGGCCAGATTACAGCTACAGTCAAGTTAATGTTCTATAGAGGGTATCTCTGTAAAATTAAGGGAAAGAAATGGAGCATGTGTGACCTGATTAGCAGACAATTTGCTGTTTCTATACACACAGTGACTTGGCCAGCAGTATATATGAGAAGATGTTACATATTTCTGGAGCTGCATCAATCAGAAACAGCTTTACCCAAAATGCTAAACAGCAACAAGGACTCTTGTTTACTTGTTTTTTTCTGTGGCTAATAAATTGCATCCTGTAGGCTACCACAGTCTTCCATTCATCAATCTGGATTGTGACTTATTGGAGAAATCAGGTTACTGCCAACCATGGAAATACTTTAACCATTACCTTCATCTGGTTATTCACAGTATAATCAGGTTATGTGCATGTAAACAAATTGAGGTCAGATATACCTTTTTGCCTATCCCTCTGGTTGGGGATGGCGCAGGAGACACAGGAACAAAGTCGATGCGCTTTGGAGATGAAGATGCAGACTTCTCCAAGTCATTGTCACTCTACAAACACACAATTACCAAACACATTCATCATGTCTCAGTGTTTCTATGATACTATGAAGTGAGGTAGTTTAAAAAAAAAAAAAAAAAATCATCAAAATCAAGAGTGTTGGAGTTTTATACTACCAACTCAGTCTGACCTTGAGAGACTGGTGGCCCTGTTAACTCCCAACTGTTAATCTAGCATGTTTGTACTTGTCCACTCTACAGAAATACAGAGAGGCCAACAATGGCCCAGGGCCAAAAAATGCAGTGGGAAGGTACAGAGCAACAGAACATATCAACAACACTGATGTGGGTTGGACAAGTTGTAATGAAGTCATTCTTTACCAGACTCAGGCTTTCTTCCCAGGACTGGCTCATCTGCATAGCGGCTTGAACTTCCCTATGTGTGCAGAGGTAGAAAACAAGGAAGAAGTTGGCAGCGTTCTCCTTGAAACAAAACAATTGAAACAAATCTCTTCATCCAGCCAGTGTATTCATAAATACACAGCTTACCGCTCATGAGCAGTTTCTCTGTTCATCACGTCTACACCCTCCTCCTGCAAGGGCACACAAGAAGGTTAATGGTTGTAAAGTCTTAGTTTACCAACTTATTTAACATTTTCTGGATTACATGTGTCCTTAAAAAGCATTTCCAATTCACCAATTAAAAATTCTATCATTCCTATCGTTGCAGTTCAGGCCTGATTCATGCTCACAAGTTACAAAGCTTAACTTGTCCATTACTTCAAATATGGAGATGAAATTCTCTCTGTTGGAGTCTGATACTACCAATTGATCAACTCTGGAAGATCGATGGCCCTGTTAACTCCAAAATGTGTTATTCTAGCATGTTTATTTGACACCGTCACTCCCTATGGCTTGAGAGGGAGACGGTGGTCTGACATGCCCACCATCAGCATGAAACATTTCAAAACATGACACGGTTTTCTTACTTGTTTTATCTGATGAAGCCTGGTGCTGGGAACTCGGATGGGTGATGAAGGGACCTGTAAGGAAGGATGCGTGTGGATTGAACACTCAGCACTGAATAATTCAAGACACAAATTACTTGAGAAAACATGTGTTTAATTTAAGTATTGTACCATGTTGGGCCTGTTGACAACTGTAGTGCTATTTCTCCGGCTACGCAGGACCTCTCTCTGGAACACTTGGGAGTTATCGCTGTAATGACAAATTCACAAACCAACCATATGTCTTAGTCCATCTCTTCTACCCATGAGGTCAGTGCAATGTGAGTACACCGGGGAGTTACTTCAATGTATATAAAAGGACATAAAACACATTCAATGAAAGATTCTGCATTAAGTTATTGTAACTGTGTTATATTGTAGAACCTTAAGCCATTTATCATTGGTGCACTGTTGGATCTCCTCAAGTGTCCATCGGTCTGAACTAATGAAGATGGGATGTCCAGATCCAGATCCATCTTTTCTTGTGGCATGACTCCTGAGTTGTTCATTTTGCTTGCTAACGCTGCCTGTCACCAGCTCATTAAATTAAAAACGGTGTTACATTGCTGCTCTCCAAACTTTGCCAACTTTACACGATTCGAGGAATCATCATCATCACCATCATCATCAACATCAATCAAGGCAACTGAGCTGATGTGAGACAAACCAGCTAACGCAATGCCGTCAACAGTGAGCTAACTTAGGCCCTTTGCTCTATGCAACTCCGGCGTTTTAACAACTTCACACTGGCTAATAAACACAACGTCTCCTCATATCGCAACTATACAGTCAGCTTCACCTGGCCTGTGCTAACGTTGCCTGTAACGTTATGACCAGTCACCAACTTTCCTGATGGATGGTTAGCATGCCACGGCTACATACCGCACAATGCCCGGTAACTGTTAGCTACCGACCGGATAGTCTGCTGGTGCGACTGAGACACTGCTGAACTACTGCTGCATATTAGCGCGGTGAAACAGGTGACGTTAAACTCCCGACGCTGCTGTTAAGTCAGTCTCATAACGCGAGTGTACCTTCTGACTAACAGCAACAACCAGCAAACCCCGCTACCTAGCCGCACAGGCTAACTAGCTATGTTAGCATTAATAGCCACAATGCCATGTCCAGAGAGAGAGGCCGGGTCACCATTTCACCGGCTAAATGTTCCCGTCCATCGGCCTAATTGCTGCTACGGCTCAAAAAGCTAACTAAGCCGTATATGCTGTAAATATTAAATGCTACACTGTTTCGTCTTTTCGTTTCTGCAGAGCAGCGCCAAGAATGAACTGAATCCCACAGCGGCTAGCGGTTAGCAGCTAAGTTCACGCCCCTTTTAACGTCAGCAGAACTGTCCAATCAGACAGCGTCATCCGCCGGACCTGTCCAATCAGACGGCGTCATCCGCCGGACCTGTCCAATCAGACAGCTTCCTCTGCCGGCGTGCCCGTTAGGAATATAGTTACCTGCAGCATTTGGTTCCTGGACTAACAACGCGACCTGTAGATACACATCTTTTAATTTTTTTTCCCATCTGGGTGACTGGACTGTGGATTTCAACATCCCGTTTACTCTGTGACAGTAGGCATACGCTATCTACAGTTTATTTAAATATGTTTATACAAAAAGATAATCTTTTTGTATAAACATATTTTATGGTGAGCTTGGAAGCTATAGTCTATGGTTTTGTTTTGTTTGTTTTTTTTCAGTTATTTGCTATTATTTTTCTATTTGTAGCCAAGGGGTACAGGGTATAAGGGGTTGGGAGAGTACAGGCTGCTTGTTTGTTGAGTTGTTTTGGTAATCTAAAGACCCTGGACAGAGATGCTTGATACATCTTGACTGAGATTTTGATTCACATGGAGTGCATGTTTTTTGCATGGCAATTCCTTGTGTGGTGTGAGCCCTGTACCCATACCAAACTACATATAAGGAAAAAGCAATAAAAAAAAAGTTGGTCACAAAAAAAACAAACACAAAAATTGCATTGACTGAATTTGATTTTCCTCTAATCCAAGGCTGTAAAAACTATGAATGCCTGTTTTTGTTTAAAATCTTTATATGAACTGTAACTGCCCCTTGCTCAGAGTTTGTTTGTTTGTTTTTAAACTTTTCCTCTGCAAACAGTAAAGTGAATATTTTAAGATATTGATATTCTGTATATAATCACTTTGTGGTAGAGGAAATCGTAACTCTTTTTTATGTCAATAACGGCAGAATGTCTCATCACAAATTATGTTGCATATCACAGGTTTATACTAAAACAAATTTAAAGTCTTTTTTTTAACCTTGTCAACTTAAATCTTAGCCTGCAAGGGGCTCTAAGCAGACAATTCAAGGACAGAGGTATAATTGTTCTGGCAAATTTTCTGTTTTCATGAGTGTTCAACAACTCAATAACTTAATAATAACTGCAATGTGGGCTGCAAATAACTTCATGTGAATTATCATACCACTTTCGTGCAGTCCTGAATCTTCATTCCAGTAAATCTATTCAGACTATTAATGTTTAAACTGATGAATGCCATTTCCTCAACCAACTGTACAAAGTAATCAGCAGCAGAAAAGTAAAGTATTGATTCTAATATGAAGCAGATTAAAGTAAGCAAATGTTAACATTCATCAGACTTTTACCAACAAATGTTTGTTGCTGTCTTTAACATGACAAATAAAATGACAAAAGGCATAACATAGAAATGATGAATTGCAATCTCTAACTCATTTTTTGTCGATTTGCAAAAGACACAGACATCATCAGTACATAAACATGAACAGATATAGGGAGACATTTCCAATGAACTTACATTGTAACAGGACACATGAAATATGTAATGTGAAGACGCTTTGCAAAAGACTCTAAGTGGTGACACATTAGATAACACGTTCTTTCTTTGGTCTTAATCAGTGACCTTATGTACAGTTAGGCAGCTTGTAGGTCAAAGTTAGGTGACAACATCAACAGGTCAAACATGCATGGTCTTCACCCTCACTGAAGACTGAACTTGTCCAGACAGTTTATTTCATTCTTAGAAAAATCGGAGCTCAGTTAGCTCCTGGACATGATGCAAGAACACATAAATCACACTTTTTAGGGGGAAGTTACTCATCTTCTCTGCACTACTGCATTTCCCTGTATTTTCATACATTGGCCAGAAACTATTTTAATGTTCCATGTATTTGGTGTTAGATTATGAACAAAGCTTCTTTTTTTTTAGTAAAACCCACTAGTCACAGGAAGGGTGTGAACATTTAATGGCTGGTGTTGCAAAATTCAGTTGACAATTGTTTAAAGCAATGGCACCATTGAATGAGAGTGATTTATATAGTAGCACAAAAAAAGGTAGTTAAATTATGTCAAGTCTGCCTGATCGAATGATAGGTAGATACAGATGAATTGTTTCAAACATACGATTGAATAACATTTAACTTCAGTTGAAGTTTAAATATTTTCCATCATATAAAATGATGCTCGGTGGTACACAAAGAAATTGGATGCATGTTCAGACAAAATAACCACTATACACTCATAAATAAGAGGATATTTCATCTTCAGCATATCCATGTGTTAAATTAGGGACAGCAACCAGCATTTGTGTTACTTTTTTTTTTTTTTTTATACACAGTTTATATTATCATATAACATAACACGTTACATAAAAAAGTCTTCTGTCCCAAAATATACATAGAGACTTAAAGAAAATGTAAAATCCTCTTCAAGAGTGCCCATAAAAAGCAGCTATTGATAGTTCCCGGTAAAAGTAGGATTACAATAAAAGCAATATTTTATAAAATAGGAGGTTGTCGAATGTTGGAATCTTATAGTAGCACAAAAATTGTGATATTGTACCTCAAGCTAGCAGCATTAAATTACTCCATTGCTTAAACAGTGATTAATCAGTGTTGGGGCTTAGAAGCATTGTACTAATTTCAAGCAAACTGGGCTCCATGCTGTATAACCCAGACATGGTTCTATCTAAAGGCAATTAATTTACTCAAAAGCGTGTGTGGTGGCCTAAAACTGTCAGGATTGTCACTATACCAGTGTATCCTCAGGGACCCTGAGCAGGCTGATTATTTTTTTTTATGTCACAAATATGATGTAATAAAATATAAAATGAAACTCAAACAGAAAAGATATAACCATACGTTAAAAATTGTTATTAAGTGCTCTTCATGCCTTGTACTTCTCCTTCCCGGTTTCACTAATGACGCAGATATGCTGAAACAGAAAACAACCAATTACTATTGCAGCATGTTATTGATTTACATTATTTGTTCTGAAGGTTCTTGCCCTGGTCAACATTAACACACAAACTGTTGGTACAAACTGTCCAAACTCTAACAAGCATGAAACATGAACTACTTTATTTATTATGCTCTTTTATCTAGCTCACATACTTACATTTAGATCTCTAAAGTACTCGTTGTAGTCTAGTGCATATCCCACCACAAATTTGTCAGGGACCTCAAATCCTACAACTGAAAGAAACAGGTAAATAAATCAGTTACATGTCTTTGTAGTGGTAAACTAACAATACTGATAAAGTTATACAAAGCCTCACTCTCTGGAAAACTTTGTGGTAACTATACAGTGTATCATTCAGTATAATCTACTTACTACAAATTCAACAAATAGTCTGATTAAAACATTTTAAACTCACAGTCTGGTCGGTAGCCAACACTCCTTGGTGTTCTCTTCACCAACAAACTGAGAACAAGAACCAAGTTGATAAGCAAAAGGCATTTAAAAAAAGAGAGACAGGTTTCCGGTGAAAACCACTACAATCTGCTGTTATGAAACATTCATAGAAAACATGATCACGAGACACAGGAGTTTGTACTGGAAAGGCAGCTGTGATGGGATTAAATTACCTTGCTACTTTAACCATTTTGGGATTGTACTGTTTGAGGAGTTGCAATAATGTCTTCATTGTCTTCCCTGTGTCGATAATGTCCTTGAAACGCAGCATGAGAGAAGCTCGTGTTAGTGGTATTGAAATAGTAAGTTGATAACAACAACATTAGAAACAAAAATCAATACATACCTCCACAATCAAGACATTCTGTGAAAAAATGGAAAGAATAACAATTATTTTAGTTGGAGACTCTGGACTTGACACATTTCATGTGAGTGTGACTCTCAGCTCTCTCTGTCTCCATGGCTGTGGCCTTTTGGTTACACTGTTGCATCAGTGCACAATAATGAGAGTGGTAGGGAGTGAGACCGCTGAGAATAATGCTCACAGTATCATAATAACCAGATTTAGTCATGATTATGCTCCCCTCTTCCCTTCTTACCTTGCCTGTCAACGTAGACAGGTCATCTCCTCCAATTACTTTGATTTCACCTGTCGACTGGTCATTCTGTGAGGATAAGCATGAAGCATGTTGCGGACTTCTCATTATATGTTGTACAAGTGCAGAAAGTAATTAAAGGCAATATCGTGTCAAATTAACAAATAAACAGAATATTGTGAATTATGTAAATTGGATATGCATCAAAATATACAAATCCAGATATTCTGCAGAATGGATTGTATGTTTTTAGGCAAACAAAATGAATGTAATAAAAAAGTGATTGCTATGTACACAGTAGCTCTTCAGGCGGATGAAGTCCACTGTCATTGGGATGGAGCGGTCACTGTTCCTGTTCAGGGCCTTGATGTAGTCCAGCAGGTCTGCAAAGAACTTGTAGCCCCCTTTGAGCACGCAGAGGGCCACGATATGGTGTTCCCCCATTTCCTTCATAATCTCTCTGGCCAGTCTCTCTGTCCTGGGATCACGTGTGGGGAAAACAGAGAGTGACAGAGAGCAGGACACAGACAGAGAGGATGGTCAGCTCAGTTTTCTGCTACAGTCAGCAGTAGTTTCCATTTCCTTTCTGTTTGTGTCAGCAGGCCCAGCTGTCATTTCTATAGCTCTACTAGAGTCCAAGCTATAATACTGTAACACCAAAGATCTAGTTTTCAGAAGTTAGTTTTTTTTAAAAAAAAAACATAACTATGTATCATTAAAGCTCAAATTTGAAAACTAAGGGAAATAGGAATAGAAAAGTAGAAATGAAACAATCCAAATAAAGTCCAACTTACAACATGGGCTTTTGACACAGACTTAAAAATGTGAACCTGCGCTTTAAGATTAAGTAAACACAACATCTCTACGGCACTTTAAGCCACCAGTTACATCTTGGAAACCCAAAGTTCAGTATATAAAGTCTTCCTCATGCCCGTCTTTTGTTGAGGCAGACTAGTCGACCAATCATTCAGACAACAACCCTTTAAGTTGACCCCGACAATCCATCGCATTTTTTACAACTGTGCTACAAGCTGCTAAAAAAAAAATGTGGCAACCCACCTGTCCAAGATGAGTCCATGTGGGATGTAGACCTTCTCCAAATCGGTGGCGTAGTGCTTTGGTATGCAGAAAAGCTCCAGGTCGTAGCCCTGCTCCTCATCACTGATCTGAAATACAGCATGACACAAAGGGGTTAAAAAAATCTCAGGGGGTATTACCTAACATGGAACACGGGGCATTCATCTGATACAGGGCAGTACGAGGGGAAGGAGGTCAATAGCGGTCTATTTTCCCATCCACTCCCTCCATATATTTCACTGTCTCAACAGTTTGTCTGCAGAGAAACACAAACTGGGAGGACAATGCCTGATTCTGTACAGTTTAGCGAGCAGCCAAGCTCGACACTGAGACAGTTGTTATTGCTCAATACTAACCTGAAGTTATTAGAGAGAGGAATCTGTTAAAATGTCAGTGAATCCTTCCCTTTGCCTCTAATGAAAGTCTCTTCTAAGTAGACCTTCTATCCAAATAACAAGATCTTGACACCTTAACAGATGTCTTTCCTAATTCTTTAGAAGATTTCTCATATTTTGTAAAAAATAAATAAAAATAAATAAATTAAATTTCCTGCTCTCGCACAAACTGCTTGCCACATGAACCCAGATGACATAACGGGTATCATGTGACAGCTGAGAAGCTGGTGCAGAGCTTGGAGGTGCTGTGGGAATGATATGAGAGACCAGAAGCAGACTCACAGTATTTATAACAGGGCAGTTTTTTGAATCCTCTCATGTCAACAAATCCACATTGCTGTAATCCAGTGGTAAGCAAAGCACCCGCCCTGACATCGCATGTGGTTGAACTAGAATAAAGCATTTCCTCTTATGCCCGCCAAAATGAAAAACACGTCCATCTGTTTGGGCTACACCCTTTAAATTCCAAATAATAATGACTTATATTGAGCAGATGTCCTCGGAGTCACATGATCTGAAAGAGTGTTTTCTACTGTTACTCAAAGGCTTCTTGTCTGTTAGTTAAGAAAGCAAAGTTGGAAAGCAAAATACGGAAAACAACCCAATGAACTAGACTGAGGTCAATGGCGGGGCGACCTTGTAGTTTGTGCTGGCAAAGTCCATGTTTGGCAACGGCGCACTGTACAGCTAATTTCATTTGGAATGGGATACAAGAGGCCGGATCTTTTACTGACTTTTTAAATGCAGTTTTCGCAAAATGTGTATTAAGGTTCATTATCTGTGTCAGCAATTATGCCTGCTGCAATCTGCTGGCAAGGTTTGACCACAATAAAAACACTATCTGTACTGGAAAAATAGAGCACTGGTTATTTATTTACTTATTCCAGGAAGTCAGTTTATCTATATTGCATTAGAAAATGGACACAGATCCCATGTGTGTTGACTCAAACTGACACAAAATACCACAAAAGAAAAGCCTTTTACTTGCACCATTTTAGATCTTTCATGCCATTTACTCAGTGTGTGGAATTCACGCCTATTCTTACTGCCAGTGAAGCTTAAACAACAAACTGTGTGTTTTCTTTGGAACACACATTTATTCCTGCAAAAACTGATTTTTGTTCTTAAGCAAAACCAGAAACTTTCCCTACATAATCTTCATTCTGTTATTAAAAACATGTCGACACTTTCAAAACTGTGAACACATTCTTTTGAATGGCCTCAAAGACATGTTGCATATGCGTCTGAAGCCAATCAGTCAGACATTTTGTAGGCCAGATATACACATAAACATCTGCGTTGCAATGTTACGTGTAACCCAAAGACGCTAAAGCCGCGCGCTCACTCAAACACGCCCCCCTGTTTGAGACTCGTGCATTTCTTCCTGTAATTATGTATAATCATGTAATTACACTAGTATAACCTGTAACCGGCTGTCAGACACATAGACATAGACACACACACACACACACACACATAAGGTTTTAACGTGTCCATCCAGAAATGTCTCTTGCGTCACGTACGCAGCAGCGTGGAGAGCGCGTGTCTCCGCAGCTGCAGGCCACGCTACTAAGGAAACACACCGCGTTATACGTCCAAAACGTGTTACCAAGGTGAGCATACAGCTCCTATAGACAGGTCATTAAAGACAAACGACCTATAGTAGATTTAAGGGCTTTATTTAACGCAGTAGCACCCGCGTACGACCCGTTATTGCAGTGTGGACACAGCAGTAACCTACGACCAGCACCTCTGTCTGTTCATCTCCGTCGTTGGGGGGGAAACTTACCACAACACAGGAGCTGGATGTCGCCATGTCTCTGTCGGTGCCTGCCGTTCCCTTTGATGTAGTCTACCGTGGTCTTCAGAAAGAGAAGGTAAAATATACAAGTGTCAGATTGGTTTCGCAGACCCTTTACCCTTGTGACAGCACACACATGGAGGCTGCTAGCTCCGCTGCTACAAGAGGCGCTTCTGTCTTTTTTTCCGGGCTGCAGTCGGCTCTGCTGTTGTATATATGACGCAGGAGCGCGGGGGGCCAATCAAATGAGAAGGAGCAGGTTAGCCCCGCCCCGCCAGGTGATAAACGTGCTGGAGCTGTGAGCGGCTGCCAACACCGACCCTCATCAATAGCGTACCTTCATTACCTTCTGTGGATATAAATACATTGTTCAGTGGCACCCATGAGCCTGACTCTTAAAGTGAAGTCTGCACTTCATTACATTAACGCAACTTGTATTATTATTATATGCACACAGTACTGTTTACTCCTGATCAACACTTCATCTTATTCTCTTCAATTTGAACCTGTAGCAGCTCTTCTCACTTAGAATGTATTTTACATATTTTTTTTTATTGTAATTCATTCTTTTTATATTACCTAGGCATACTTAATTTTGTGGATATTTTTGACTTTTTGATGCACAACAACACCAAGGCGAATTCCCTGTATGTGAAAACCTACTAGGTAATAAACCTGAATCTGATTCTGATTACTATGACTGACTGCTGTTTACCTTTTTAGGGCAAGAACGGCTCAATGCGGGACAGTATGTTTATACAATTCTCAATGCTATGCTGAGAAAATACAGCATTTGTGAAGAGCAGTGAGCAGGGCTGTAGCTACACTTAGGACAATCAAGGCATGAGTATAATAACAAGCCTCTAATATTGCATGGCAAACACCAACACATTTTAGCTGAAAGCCTTCATCAGGGTATTAATAAAATACAAACAAACTTGGTTCACAGGCCAACACAAAGGATGTTTCCAATGTGGAAGATGCAACCATTGCATTGTCACCTCTGGTGTCTATACAAGATAAATGTGATCAGTGGATTTATTAACTGCAACACCTCTTTTGTTGTTTATCACTGATGCCACTGTGGATGTTTTTATGTTGGCAGGCTGAAACTAGAGCTGAAGGAACTGAGGTTGAACTGAAAATTGCCTAATATAAACATGCTAGGAGTTGGCAGTGAGAAATATCCCAGGGCCAGACATAATAAAAACTACACAATAACCCTGATTCTCTCAAAAAGTTGGCATTGAAGTCATTGAAGTCATCCTGCAGTCCATTAGAGGAGAGATACTTTTTGTTTTTTTTTTTTTTTAAAAGCACTTCACAGGGAAACTTGGTAGATGTGGTGCAAAAGTCCTGTTTTAGGGTGTTGTATTGTATTTCAACAACCTGATAAAGGCTTTCAGCCAAAACATGTTGGTGTCAGAATGTAGTATTAAAGGGTTTTTGTTATTTTTCCCATTTGTTTGCAATTGTGATAGGCCTTGACTCGTAAGAGTATCTTTGTTCACTAGGTGTGATTTTTTAGAAAAAAAAAACCAAACACTTTCAATGTTTGTTTTTTTTTACAAGACAAAGACACACTCCAGTTTTTTTTCTTTTGAAAATGAAGTCATGTTGAGGATTTTTGGGGAATTAGGGAGTTTTAGCAACACAGGAGGAGTTTACATTCCACAGTTATTAAAAAAAAGAATGCAACGTGTGTTTAATTGGCTGATTAAAGTTTCAGTATATTTAAATTTGACAACTTTTAAGCCAAGGAAATAAATAGAGATTCAGTATTTCTCCAAAGAAAAAGTCAATTCCTCCACACACATCAGGACTTTCTGACGACAAGATGTCTTCAGAAAGGTCCATGTGACCGAAACGTTGACACTTTTTAATAAATCAACGCAGATGTGATAAGTGTGCGCAGGAAATGACTTTTTTTTTCTTTGGACTTGAATCTTCGGGGGAATTGATCCCTGCGCCACAGAAGACACTAAGCAAGTGGTGTGTGTGTGTTGCCTTCTACTCTTGATTCAGTATTTCTCCACCAGAAGTTTATTTATGACTTTATAGTGAAGCCTTTAAAGCAGAATTTCAGCAGATGTTTTCAGGAACCATAATATAACAGTTGTTAAGATAAAATATATATTTTTTGATTTAAAAAAATGAAACTTTCCTTTTAGTGTCTGATCAGAATGTTTTGAGGGTAGGTGGGGTTTGGGTTGCCTATATAAGTTACTAACATCATATAATAATGTTATTCACTAACAGCTATTATTACCATTAGAGGGAAATCATATTCTAAAAGACTTTACTGTGGTATATCAATGTTTTTCAAAAATCTAACAGGACAAACATCTCTTTAAACTGGAAATAATGATGTCATTTACTGACTTTTTTGGGAGTTTGTCCACTAACACTGAATTTGTGACTAACCACTTACATTTTATTCAAATGTAAAATTGTAGCTGTGAACCGAAAAATGTCCATATCAGAGCACCACTGTCACCAGTATCCACAAGAGTATTAGTTGTTCGACTTGTCTGACATAAGCTGCTCCCAATTCCGTACAAAACATATATAAACAGGTTTTACAGGTTTTTGAGTTTGTAGTGTGATCACAGTGATCACAATGGAAGTGGCAACATTAAGTATACTCAAAGAGTCAGTATGCATACTAATAAATTCTGGATTTTTAGTGTGATATTAATGTACATTGCTGTCTGACAATAAAATGCACAAAGGAAATTAGGGAGATACTGCTGCAAAAACAAAATGCTGCTGATGGTCAAACAGCCTGAGGAGTCTGTTTAGATTGATTTACAGTATCTTCTTAAAGTTGTACTCTGACTGATGTTCATTTCCTATTAGTACAAAACAATAAAAGGACTTTTGATTTCTTTTACACAAACTGCAAAAGCTGTTGTACTACACTGTGTACAACATAAAATACTATATACATGTAGTATGTTGTATGGAATTGGGAAACAGCTTAACAGATGAAAGCTGAGCTGCAAACACTGTCAAATTTACATATGAATTCTTTTGTTTACTTTTTTGTCTGAGGGAATTTCATTTTGTCTGGATATGGAGTGTTTTGAAGGGAAACATTGTGGCTGCAACCAAAAAACACGTTTGTCCTGTCCTGTCCGTCCTGATGACGACTTGTTTTTTTAAAAAGTCATATGCAGTCAGTGCATAAAAAAAATGGGCATTTATATGAGTTAAATGCACAAAATGATTAATACAAAATACTACAAAGGACAAATGAATGTTCCATATGGGAGGATGAGAGGACTTAGTCTGAATGGAGAATGTAAAACTAAGGTAATCTCACATACTCACAACTCTACAGCCGGTGTGACATTCCTCACTCTTCAAACCACACCAGACAGCTTCACAACACCCTGTTACCAGCCATATGAGTACTTTTACCCCACAGACACATATTTCAATGAAAGACTCCGTTTTTTCAGTAAATGTGTAAAATAAAAATATTTTCTATTTCCAATCATTCATGGATACATTTGTAGAGATACAAGTAACAGTACATCAAACAAAGTCAAGCCAACTCTTCTAAAGAGCTCTACTTTGCCCTTTAGCAGCTAAATAAAAACAATGCCACCTTTAACAGTGGGGAAAATCCAAGTGCATGCTGGCAAAACTTGTACTCGTGACTGTCTGAAATCCAGATATTCAAAATTACTCATGATGATAATACAGTAGCAAAATATTACATATCAAGAAAGAAAGGCTAACGAAGAGTTTTTAAGACATGATTACAGAAACAAAGTAATCAAACTGCACAACTTTATAGAGACTAGTAACAAACAGACCCCTCTTAAAAGTGAGTCCTTCAAAGCTAAGGAAGAGGAAGAATGTACAGTACCAGTCGAAAGTTTAGACACACCTTCCCGTTGAATGAGAGAGTGTGTTTTTGAGTGGTACTGTATCTGTTTTCAGCATGTGTAGGTCGTATAATCTGTGGGGACATGGGCAGTGAGTGACAATCGAAACATCAGTCCATTCAGCTCTTATTCATGGCAATAGTACACGTATTTGAAACTGAGCCCATAACTGACTCTTAGGAAAGATAAGCCGTGGCTTTTCACTATCGTGCAGCGGTCCAGAGTGCTGCAGAGTACAACCAGTCTGTGAAAAGCTCATTCAGTCAACTCAAAAACAGGGTTTCATGAAAAAAAAAAAAAAAACATCTGGGACATTGTGTCCAAAAAAACCCAAGAAAAACAAAACATGTGAACGACTCGTGGGTGCTTGTAGACCACGACTTTGTGAGTAGGCTAAGATTTAGTATAAAAAAATATTTCTCCCCCATCTTTGAGTTCCTCTGTTTTTCCCCCACGTCACATCCATCAGGCCAACCTGTAAGAAGAATGGCACCGATGAAAACACCCAATCCTCATGTTTGACAGTAAAAGTGGACAATTAATGTATTTTTAATGATTATTTTTTTACTTTAATAAGCATAAATGGTAATATTGTACCTAGTTGCCATTCACTTGCGTTGACGGTGTTCCTCCGTGGTCGATTGCTGCCCTTTCTCTACTGCGATTCTCTCGTTCCTCGTCTTCCTCATCCCTCTCCTCATTGCCACTGTGGTTCTTACAATATAGTCTAAAAAACACACAACAGCATTATTTAGTGATTCTGAAGAGCTCTAATGCAAATCAGTGATTACTTGAAAAGTCTGATGCAGTTCAATCAAAGTGTATTGAGTTACAGAGGTAATCTCAATCTGTGGTTGGAACCTCCATACAAAAAATACATTATACTATAATATAGTCAAACAATATCGTCTCATTATGCTTCCTCTGTGAAAGTATTTTATGTTCAACTAAAAATCAGTTTATCAGCAGTAGAAGTGGAGCTCACTTGTAGATACCACGTGCCATGTTTTCAATGTACTTGGCTTTGTCCTGCACGCCGCAGTGATAGTGGTAGGTCTTCACACATGCTTTGATTTCACACCCAATGGTAGCACCCAACTGAGTGCAGAGTGTGCATTTCTGAAAAAACAAAACAAAACAAACAAATCCAACAATTTATTTCATCACACATTTAAAAACAAAAATTTATAAATAATAAAAAACTGAAACTAGAAAAATATTCCAACCATTCTTTTCCCTCTCTTGATTTCCTGGATGACTGTTTTCACGTCAAAGTTCCCGAATTCAGCTCGTGATGTAGTGGTCAGCTGGACCGTCCCCGATGAAAAAAGCTGCAATGAATCGTAGAAAACAGAAAGATGCAATAAAAGTCATTTAAAGGACTATAGTGCTTTGCAACATGTTGCAGGACAAGATGCACACACACACACACACACACACACACACACACACACACACACACACACACACACACACACCATCTTACCATGCACTTGTAGTGTGCAGCCACCTTTTTGGAGTTATCACTATGAAGCATGCCCCTTGTTTCGTTCTCTTCCTCACCAGCGTGGCAAAAGCCACAGCGCTGGCCGCTATCTCCTGGGCTGGACCGAAGAGGTGACCTGTCCCGCTAGAACACATAGCACACAGCTCAGAAACTCCTAGCACACATGCAGCGAACACACCAAGCAAGTGAACTTCATAGACTGCTTCTGTGAACAGGCGTGTTGCCTTACATGGGAAGAACTCTCCTCGTCCGCAGCCTGTGAGGAGGTGGAGCGAGTGTCTTCTGATTGGCCACGAGATCCAACCTTCGCTCTCCCCTTCTCAAACCTTCCTCTTCCCCTGCTTTGTGGAGGCGATGAGTCTGAATCGTTGGCCACACCTTCCTCTTCATCTGGTAAGAAAACAACAATCACGCTTGAAGGAGAACTCCACTGTTTTAACACATCCAAGTCTGTCTACAGATGTTGGGGAATAACTACTGCATATGTTAAAATGTTGTATGAAGCCTTTTGTGGCTCCAGAGGGAGCTGTGTGAAGCCACCAGTCATCGCTTCAGTTGGAGGCCGAAGAGAAGTTTGAAAATGTAAATTAGAGGGTGTGAGGTTTGAGGTGAGGTTATAGACTACATTAGCTGCGTAACACGTCTGAATCTCAGATCCAACTATTGGCGGTAGAGTTGCATTGTGTGTTATGTAGGTGTCCAGTTTTGACAAGAGGGAAGAATGTGTGGGATAAAAAAAAGACGATATCTCAATTTTTACCTTTTTAAAAGAATCTGAAATGAGTCTGACAATGTTAAAGCTGAATCTGTGACATTCTCTCTTTTTCTGCCAGATATGTATTCAAAGCAAAGAGCCTGTGTGGATGCATTTTTGATGACAACTTTGACAATAACAAAGATGTAAAAATCAGATCAAAATGAGACTAAATGTAAAGCACAAAGCAGATAATCGGGGTCATGTGAAATATAAAACCTCAATGATCACCGTATTATTGATGAGTGCAGTACAAATGTATCTGGAATCTAAGTGTTTGTATTTGTGTTGTGACTGAAAGCAAAAACAGATATCCAGCTGTAAATCTAATTACATAGCCTAGTAGTATAACAGATGTTAAAGCATACTTTACCTTGAATGCCATCCTGAGAAGCATCCCGGTGTTTGCGACAGTAAACACTACATTTAGGAGCAAAACGAAATATATTTTTATTTAATTTACATTAAATGAAAACAATATTTAGAGAACAATGACATGCAGAAGAGTTCAAAGGTGAAGTGACTTACAGGTAAATCCCTTGTGAGGGATTCTCTTTGATCTGGGCTTTGTCCTTTACAGCACAGTAATAGTGATACGTCCTCCGGCACGTCTTCACATCACAGCCGATGGTAGCACCCGGCCGGTGACATGAAGAACACATCTGTCGGGGAAGAAAAGAGAGCGTGCGTGTAGTCCCCACAACCTTTGATGTTCATTCTATGATGAACAATAGCTGACAACCAGTGATGTGATTTTAATTCAATTAGTAATGTGAAATTTCTCCACAAAGATCACGGGGCCTGACGGACACACGCAAAGGCCATATGCAAATATCATGAAACGGTGCTCCCTGTGGGGACGATTTGATAGTTGCAGGAAACAAATGCAATTCAGCAGTGGAGAATACACAGAAAACAGCAGAGAAACAGTAGAGACAGCTAAATATTAATAAAGTTGTAAAGTAAAATATAAATTATTTTAAGATTATGCAAACCTTCATTACTAACATTTATGGATTAATTTAGATTAAAATACCTTCTCTGTAATACAGATTTCACAATATAAACATGAATTGTACATGTAGGTGTAAACAGTAATGTAAAAAACATGTTGGTATAAGTCTACAGTACATAAGTAAACACAATGCTTACAGCTATGTGTGTAAATTAACACTTAACTTGAAAATATATAGATCATCTTTCACAGCGTGGTATGAAAGTTTCATATAAAATCATAATTTAACCTGCATGAGCTGCTGGAAGCGCAATGATAAATAAGAATACAAATAGCATGTGAAACTGATTCATTTACAGCAATATACATGCAAATTAAATGAAATGTGCTGCAAATTAGATGAAACCACATTTCAGTGTCAGACTCCTTTGAAATTCACACACACACACACAAGAAATAAAACAGCACAATCTTACAAACAGCTACAGCGCATCCCATTAACATTCAGTGTCTGACACACACACACACACATACAGGTACACACTGCCAGTCTTCTTCACACAGTCCCATTTCCCGCCTAAATGCACACCACCCGTCCTCCGATTCAGGATGATGAATAAATTCTACTAGCTGTTAAATCTGACCTGTTGAACTCTAAATCTTATATCCAACAACAAAAGCTGATGTTCCCAGATAAAACATGAGAGAGATCTGGTGTAATGCTATTACTAATGTTGCAATTACAATTATTGCAAAACCTCTCTTGAGTTCACCACAGTGTCCCATTTCATGAACTGCACTGAAAGCTGAAACAAAGTGAAGTATAACCTGCAGCCAATAGTGAAATTCTTGTAGAAAATAACCATTTGTTCCCAAGATTATGCACATTTAAATAAGCTCAAACTATTTATAATCTGCATATAAAATATCTCAGAAGTAAATGGCTCCTTGTCCATTACTGTGTCACTAATGTTACACTGAGAAGGACAGCAGCAGATACTCACCAATTTATTTCCCCTCTTGATCTCCTTTTTCACATCCTCAATGGAAAACCCTCCAATGTTTTCACTGTCTGAGTGAGATGTGACCAGGGCAGAGGAGAAAAGCTACATGCAAGAAATAAGAAAACAGATATGAAATGAGTTGTGCTGTCTTCTCTTCTCTAACATACACCAATGTACAATAAACTGTGATGATGATGCTACAACACTCCAAAGTTCCTTGCGAGTTGCTGTGTACAAAATCTGCATGTTCATTTCCCATTACCACTTCTGGTGCATCATTTCCACCTAATTAAGATATTTTGAATTCAAATCAACAGATTTAATGTATTTACTAATGTCTGACAGTGATAGACTAGCAGACAATCCTACAATTGCCATTTTCACTTTGCCAATTTTTCTAGTATACTTTCAAGATCATGTATCAAGAATAACTGACTTAATTCTACCATAAAGATGGAATTTTCATAATTTCTCTCACTTTCATTTAATGAAATACATATTTTTTGTAAAGCCTCTAGGCCTTCTGAACAAATGAAACAATATAAAAAAGATAATATCCTCCTTTGGCAGAGCTGTTCACCATGACTGTGTTTTAAAAGGATCACAGGCTATGAGGCTTAAAACCACTTTGCTCTCCTCACCATGCACTTGTGGTGGGCTGCCACCTTCTGGCTGTCGGACAATAGCAGTTGTCCACACTCCTTGTCCCGGTTGGTTCGGCAAAAGGCACATTTAGGCAGCCGCGCTGCAGCTCCTTTCCTCTGTCCTGACATGGCCGAAGGCTTTTTTGTGTGCCCAAGTCTCTAATGAAAAAAAGAAACAACACACAAATGACGAAAAGTAAGAATGACAAGATAATTTTGAATTGCATGTGCTGGTACATCCTTTACTAGATATTATCTAAGCAGTTATAAAAAACTATTGTCCAGTCCACAGTAATCCACTAACAATGCCTATATCATTTAAACAGCTGAAGTGATACACGTTGATGCATACGTTTTGCTCATAATCACAGTTCATATCTGATTCAAACTGCATGCCAGAAGATTTATTAATGCAAACAGTAAATGGGTAATGCTAAGAATTTTTTTGACAAAGTAGATAAAAGCGATGACGAAAATGGTAGCGCAATATGTTAGCAGTAAGATAACAGATGTTCAGATCATATATGCATCAATAATTAGGGAGAAACATTATAAATGTGAGAATCTGCATAACTGTTCATCGTCTGGTTGTCAAACATCCACTACATACTCAGTTGTAAAAGAGTAAACTGTGTTGTGGAAATTTTTTCTTATTTAACCTAAATAAAAGTGAGTATTGTGAAATAATGAATAAAATTCTGGGAAATGAGCCACTAGAAACTCATTCCCAGAAACAGCTGGAAACAAAACTTTGACTCAACTACCACTTCGAGTGACTCCAAAATAGAGCAACGAAAGTCACAAAAGAAGAGTGGTGTGTCCTGAAAACACTGTTAAAGCAACTGACTTGTTCAGCAAAGCCTCTGATGGATCACACATGGGTCCCACACTTCAGTTGTAGAACAAAAACTTGAAACTTTTCCTACTTCTGATGCTGGCTAATTGAGTCTAACTGAGCTATGGAGAGTTTCTGATTGTTTGCAGTATGAATACTAAAATCAAGAGAGTAAGTGTATAGTACGATTGCTAACAAATGCCAGAATTTTGTGAGATCTTGATTATCAGAAATGTTTATGTGTCCTGGTTGAAGGTGTCTATTCCAGGGTATATCTGCATAATGCAGGCCCGCAATAACGACATTCACCAAGCATCCCAGGTCTAATGTGATTAAACAGGAACATGAAGGGAAAACAGCAGCAGGACTCAGGACCAGTCTGACTAGATCTAACTTAATGAACAAGGAGCAACCCAGTTTACCTCACACACAGGGACTACTTAAAACACCCCCACATGAGTAGTTTTGCTGAAAAATGATGCAACATGTTTCTCATTTTGCATTCTCAGTCTGTTCCAATACTCCACCACATCTCATCTGCCCCAACTTGCATCCACCCTTTAAAGAAAGAAAAAAAACAACAACCTACGATTCTGTGGAAAATGTGCAATTTTAGATGTGTGTGATGTTGTGATGAGCAGTTTGCCTTGAAGACATACACATCACCAGGAGCTGAGGTGATTTAAATAATAGTGTAGTTATTGTATCATAATCAGCTGCATTTTAATTAAAACTTTTAAATGTGTATTAAACATTTGCTTTAAAATCATGCAAGATTGGTTGCAAAATCATCACTGTATTACAAAGAGAAGTGGATCAACCTCCAATTTTGTGCTGTCATTTGCAGAGATATGTCTATTTGATGTAGTAATAATGTGCTGAAGGCGCCATAGATACATTAAATATGAGGATTAAAAAGATCCACTCAGTCCACAGACGAAAGTGGGTGTTTTTAAAATCACAATAGCAGTGTGCTGCGACGCCTTGATAGAGCCATTACTGCCATGATAGCAGGGCCAGGATTTCACTGCGGCGGCTACAGCGGCGGAGCCGGCGTGCAAACACACAATACAGCCCATGTAAATAACACCAAATATCCTTTATTTCAGCCTCTGGTCTCCACTGAAAGGCTCACATGTTACATTTGTGAACTACATGGCGATGTTGTGGCCGATTTGTAGCTAGAGCAAGTGAAACGTGAAAAGTCCCCCAGATTTCTCTTACAAAGTTTTGAATTAAAGGGGGTGTGTGTCTCTTTCACCAGTTAAAACTAGCTGTTACTGAAAACAATTTTCACTAAGAACATCTCAACGCCCCGAAATCCAAACCAAGGCCTTTTCAAGCAGGGAAATAAAGGTCGCTGGTAGGAAAATATGACACTTGGACTTTGTGTTTCTGCGGGAACCCGAAAAACTGCGAATATTTCCCTTTAAATGTGGGAAATTATCCTGACAGGCGCGGGTCTTTGCAAACCGTTTCGAAGGCAAGAGCGCCATACGTGATGTCTGCCTGCGAAAAGAGAGCAGCTCGGCTTGTCCGCCAGCAGATACGGCCTGAAACGACTACAGGCCATAAAACACAGCAGCTACCATCCAGCCGCTGTTACACAGCTCACATCTTACCTGCTTCTATAGTTTTATCGCGCCAAGATGTTAAAAAGATGGAAAAGTGTTCCGGGCAGCGGCTGTATTTCTCCCCGTCCTTCACAAGCTATCGTGTGCTTCTTTCACACTAGCATCAAGTTAGCTGCAGCCGCCATGACAGCTTCACTTCCGGGTGTGGCTTTCACAATGAAAGTCCTGTTGACGAGTTTGTGTTTGCGATGCTTTAAAGGTGAAAAGCTGCAGGAGGCTATTGGTGTAGAAATTGATAACACTTGACCAAAATACCCCACGGAAATGACTAATTTTGAACTATCTATATCCCAAAAAAGCAAATATGACTTTAGGGAGGGTCTTATTGCATGCATGCAGATTTGACAAGCACATTTTTTTGTCAGATTTCTATTTATAGTGCGAGTTGTTGCAGGTAATTCTATTCTATTAGGTACCAAAACTGCTGTGTATTTTATGTGGCATTACTTAAACCTGCAGTGTGGAACTTTTACATATAAATGAACGTCTGTTACATTCAAGCCCTTGCCAAACGAATTCACACAATGCTGATCAAGCCTATCACCGCCAGGTAAATCTGTATGTTTTTCACAGTATAACCTGGTGTCGGTTTGACATTCCCGCTCTAGCCGGATGAATGCTTAGTGCGCAGGCTCTATGGGCAGAGCCTGCGCACTAGAGACTTCCGCCGGCAGGGCTAACTTCCTGTTAGCTCTCTGCTAATTTCAATAGTTTCATGGTGCCGCTCTTCGAGACTTTCCAAATATTATCAGACTGAATGGATCAAGTTCTGATAGTGAAATGAATCATCTCACGGAGGTTGTGTGACGCTCAAAACAATTTATCCACTGTTTTACATCCGCAACTGTAGCGGTAGAGCCTGTAATGTAAAAACGTGAAGATAAAGACTTTAAAGGTGCAACATACAACATTCAGCCCCACTAGATGTCACACTAGAACACCAGCATCTCAGACCAAAACAAATGCGCATGTTGCTTACTCAATAAAGTTGAGAGAAAAAGAAAGCGGCCCCGGAACTGACAGCTCACGAAACTCAGATCAAACAGTGCTGATCAAATATGAATCAAGATTCAGTTACTCAAATGTTTTCAGAAACATATTTTAGTGTGCTGTTTAGCTGTAATATGAGAAACTTTGTGACCCAGCCTCCATGTTTTAAAACAGATGCTGGAGGACACAGAGGGACTCACATGCACTCACATGCACGCGCGGCCGGACCAGCAATTGAAACAAAGAACAGAGGTTCGGATCACAACCATTGACTGTATATAAATATGAACGATGGATCTCCACTTACTACCACTATGCAAAAGTGAAGCCAAAATATCTCCTTCTCAGAGCTGCCATCTTGCTTGTGCAACATCATTTGGAGCCAGAGTCTGCGCAGTAGAGTCAGGCACACACAGATGATGGCCCACAGGACATGTCCCTTCAGTCGTCCTGCCGTCTGACGGAGGAGTGGCTATCAAAGCTGTCAATCATGATGTCACACCCCCTTTTTATATCGTCAAATAACTAATTAAAAATAAACAAGAAAAATGAGCACTGAGGACAAACATCAATGTGATAAGAACAACCTGAAATGACAGAAACCATGATTGATTTTTGATTTTTTAGTTTGGCTCATGTCCCATACGCTAACATGGAAGGAGTGGGATTTATGACCTGTACTGCAGCCAGCCACCAGGGGGCAATCGAGATGTTTTGGCTTCACTTTTATGGAGCTGTCATGACATCCATATTTATATACAGTCAATAGTTTCAGCACACACAGAGGGAGTGTGACTTCATTCTCTGCTCAGGATGCCATTACTCCACAATATCTTTACATAGCAAATCGTTTTCTGACATCTAGTGGGGTTGAATGTCTTATATTGCCCCTTAATATTGCCCCAAACAAGACTAAGCAAAAACCTAGTATATGGTTGGACTGACCGTGTATGGTCAATGTGTGAAATTGTGGCCAATTTGTTACAGGAACAGTCAGTGGTAGCATCTATAATGTAAATTCCTGGATATTAAATGTTCATCTGCAATTTTCTGTCATGGTCCCAGTAATATTTGTTGTTAAAGTGTACTGAAGGAGCATATCACATGACATGGTTAAGCTACGTTTGAGTAAAAATAAAAAAAGTTATAAATGCAGTTGCCAGAACAATACTTTCAATTCATATCTTGGGACGTTTGATTTGAAAGAGAACTGATTTTAATTCCAATTATAAACTATTCTAATTATCTGTTAACTCCCCCTGCTCTTTCATCTTTTTCACTCTGCAGATGTCTCTCGTTTCTCACTCGGAATTGAGTGTTCTGTCAGAGTGATGTTATTTGGGATTTAACTCTACACTCTCATGCCTCTATGCGCCTTTTTCTCTGCCTCTTTCCCGGTTGATGATCATGGAGGCTGCACTGGAAATTGTAAATGAAAGTTTTGACAGCATTTTGGGTGCAAATTCAGGAGGTTTATCTCCGCCCAATTACTGCAGTTATAGTCAAATCAAGCGCAACTGCAGAGCAGCTGCCCGACACTAAAACTGATGTAACCGTTACATAAGTTGCATGTTTTATCTTGTGTTTTAATGCTGTTGTCCATCGTTTGTGATGTGAAAACATCAGAGAAATAAAAAGCTTACTTCCAAACGCACCGTGGAGCCGGTTCAGCCAAAAAGCAAATATGACTTTAGGGAAGTGTTATGTTGCATGAATGCAGATTTGACAAACACTAGTTCTGTCATTTCTAATTACAATGAGGATTGTTGCAGGTAATTTGAGGTCTATTAGTCACAGAAGCTGCAGTGTATTTTATGTGGAATCGCTTAATGTTGTCATAAAATCCTAACAAGATAAAATTCATATGCAAAGGGAGCAGAGACATGGGTCCCATCTTGTTCACTGTGTGGCAAATTAGTATTTCATAATTGGATAACTTTTTACAAATGTTACACATTTGTTATAAGTGTTTCAAAATTGCCCCGCTGAGGTACAATATTGACTATTGCAGGCCCTGTATTATTACCTAATCTTGGGATCCTGACTTGGAGTGGCCCTTATGATTTTAGTTTGTTATGTGGTCATATGGTTCATATTCCTAAAAGAAAAAAAGTTGTCTCAGTGGGGTGTATAATGAAGCCTCTATGTATAGTCTACTGCTTGAAAATGCACAATGCAGAGTGTTGAGATCAATAGGGACTGAGGTTAATCACAACAAGTTAATCTAGTTGTCAGCTTGACAGGTGTCAGAACGCACTGCAGCTCTGAGTTGACGAATAAGTCTTTATTAATGTGAAGAGCAAATAACAAAGGGTCTAAGGGTGCTTTCAACACCTTTATTGACAATTAGGGGACTGATTTAAAACCATTAGTGACAACAGTCTGAACAAGATATTATTTAAATCAGCTGTAAGCAGAATATTCAAAACCAGTGCAAAGTGTATTTACCAAAATGTTGTGATCAATGGTATCAAAAGCCATGGACTCAATACTAATCAAATCTACAATGTCATCCCCAACAGCATGAGGCAGCAGTTATTACACTATGACTAGGTCTAAACTGCTAAAATAAATGATCATCCTCCAGAAAGGCATAGTTTTGAGTTGTCTAGTGATTCTAGGATTTTAGACAAACAGGGCATCTTAGATATAGTCTGAGTGTTGTTTACTGTCATCACCTTTGTGCAGTGGAACTACCTGAACTGCTGTTGCTTACTTGTGACACAGTTTCAGTCAAACTTGTAAAATGAACTCCAAAAAGCTGGATATTATTTAAAAGTATGGCTGGTATTTAGAAACCATTTATATAAATAAGAACACACTGAGATACATTACATTCTATAATGAGCACAAACCTGATGTTTTTCACTAATGTTTTCAACATCTGTATTGATTTACTGTATGTTTGGAGAATGCTCAAGGGTGATTTCCACCCACAATGCCTGTCATGAACTGTTGTGGGGATCTGAAATAATATGGGCGTCATATTGGAGTCATAAGGACCAAAGAATGTTAAACATGTTTCATGCAGCATTTTGCACAAGTAGAGACTCAAAAGTTTGAATCAGAAGAGCAAATAAATGGACCAGCCCAAGATTGTGTGATACCACTGTGATGAGTTTCAAACTGAGGGAAACAAACAGGATATTAATCAAGAGACAGCCTCGCTAAGACAATGTGAAATGTTTTTAAGGTGGAAGCTTAAAACATGAGAGGAGGATCCTTGTGTTTTAGGCAAATAGAATTATAAAATATTTAGCGCTGTATTATTCACAGGTGCAAAGCAATTTCCGATTGGGTTATCTATCTATGAAGATTAGAGTTTAGAAACCAGGAAATTGCTTTTTTGTCATATCTGAAACTTGGAGGATTTTACAGCTTTAAAGAAGTTGCCAAAAAAAAAAAAACATTTTAAAGAAATGATTGAGTGAATATTAGTGTATGATAGCATCGTAGCTCAAGGATGTTGCTTTTGTTGGGGTTCTTTAGGGAATAGGAACTTGAGATGCTTAAACTGTGTGTTAAATAGATTCAAGATGTCTTATTGTCACATGCACAGCAACACAGCAGATGTCAAATTTGGCCTCCATTTAGAGTATATAATACAATGAGAGAGAAATATACAAATATTGCACATAAGTAGTAAATAGATAAATAAGTGTATTGCACATAAGTGATGGGTGATAAATATTATTAAATACTGTGTGTTTACATCAAATATATCCAACAATTATCCAAAGAACGTGACTTATAGGTTTAGTACATTATGAATATTCTTGTGACTTCTGTGAGGAGTTATGTTTTTTAATCCATCTACCAAAATATGTCGGACTGATGTTGAAGACTTGTGAAAATGTGTTTTTCTTCTTGTTCCTTCAGTTGTATGTTTGAGCTTTACTGTGCAGAAAGATGTATGTACAGAGTTTGACACCAGAAGGCTGTTTTTACAGTCATCTGGTGAAAGTGAAAGTTTCTCTGTGCTCACTGAAAATGCGGTTAAAAAGGGGTGTGTCTACAAACATGATTTGTGACATCACAAACGGTTTGGAAACCTATCCTGGTCCAATATTCAACTTACAAGTGTGATGTGGAAACTTGTAAGAAACCAGTATTTTTTTTAATGAACAGTATTTGCATATTCATTCATTCTGGATTTTTAATGAGGGAGAAGGAGTAGATGTCATTTTAAGGATTTTAACAAGATAATCAAACTTTTTTTGTGGAAAACCCATTTCAGACACAAATTATTATTCAAAGGAAAGTATGTTATATACATCTTACAACATGTCTGGAGGGGATCTTTAAGGAAAAATTCTTCTAATAGATATAATAATAATGTTATTAATGTTTTAATGTTAATAGTTATAGATACTCTGCTGTGCTTTAAAATGCCTCTTCATTCAAACTGCTTGTGATACTCAACGTTTCATTTACATAAGATGAAAAGAACTGACTCAAATCAGTCTGTTTCTAATCAAAAAGTCTTCGCCTCGTCTTTTCTCGAGAATTCAGGTGCACTTGATTACCATCACGGGGCGGTCCGGTTGTAGGGGCTTCCCGTGTAGTGTTTAATGTGTCCACCCACACGAAAAAATGCGAGCTGTGAAACATGCGCACCTTCAGCGGGGAGGACGTTTCAACGTCGTCACTGTGGTTAAAGCTGACTGGCTAAAAGTAGTGACAGTCTTTTTGTAAAGCAAAACATACCCGCCCAGTGTCCCCGGGATGAAGAGAGGACGAGAGCTTCAGCAGAAGAGAACAGGGAAATGAAGTTGTCAGACTGGCCAGCCCAGCAACTCTCTCTTCACAACTAGGCAGCTAGCAAGTTAGGTGACAGACGGTCACGGGTGGAGAGATTTACATGAAACATCACAGCTATGAAGGTCGTCCGTTTGAGCAGTTTGTAGCTACAGTTAGTACGAGTTAGACAGCTACAGATCTCAGATAACGTTTCAGACATTTCAAAGTTAACCTGACAGTGGTGAAGCAAAGTGGAAACAACTCGCTAGCCTGCCAGCTAACCTTTAGCCACCGAGCCTCCTTCAGCTTACAAACTCGGTTCAGTCGGTGAGTCTTGACAGCTTGAGCTGAATATTTCAGCAGTGTGTTGTGTGTGTTTTCTGCGGTGCTCGCTGCCGACGTACCGACGCTAGTGTTGCTTGTTTCTTGCTAACTTACAGCTAACTAGGTCACAAGCTAGCTGAACTTTGCTGTAGCTTTGACATTTTCAACGTCTTCTAACCTTGTTTCAGTACAAAGTTCACGTTTTATTTCACTGGGCTAATATTAACGAGGGGAAACTATAAACCCAATGCAAACTTAGCGTCTAAGTGTTATTTTAGCATTTAATGTTCCCTCATTATTTTTTAAAAACTAACTAGTGTAGGTTAACGTTAGCAACGTCAGCTAGCTGTGTGTTGTTATTGTGTTCAACACTGTTACTTAATAGTTCACTTTTGAGTGTCGACAGTATATGTGAACTAGCTGCAGCCTTGTTTTCTTCAGGTGTGAGTGTTTCAGCCATTTCCTGATGCACAAAGGTACAGGAAGTTGAAGTGCATTCAATGGCACATTATAATGAAACGGTGTTTTTATTTCTTCAGAGATTGGGCTTGGTTTACCCTCTTTTCAGCCATGCCTTTTCCTTTTGGGAAGTCTCAGAAGAGTCCAGCTGAAATAGTGAGGAGTTTGAAGGAGCATGTGGCTTATATGGAGAAGCTGGACGCTGGAGACAGCAAGAAGTGTGAAAAGGTCAGTGCTGGTGTTTCCTCTGCTCGTCTTTTATTTTAAAAGCTGCCTCTTTCTCTAAACATGATCTGATGGTCCTGCTTATCGTCTGTTTTTTCTGCCAAGGTTGCAGAGGAGGTGTCTAAAAATCTGGCTTCCCTGAAGGAGGTGCTTTGTGGAACAGGTGACAAGGAGCCTCAGACCGAGGCAGTGGCTCAGCTCGCACAAGAGCTGTACAACACCAACCTCCTCATTGCTCTCATTGCAAATTTGCAGAGGATTGATTTCGAGGTGGGGAAAATGTTCTTCTTCTGCAATGACTGTGTGTCTGTCAGAAGTATTGATTACTTTGTGCAGACAATGAATTAGTCAGTGGGCATGTGTATGCCTGATATGAACATCTTTGCCCAAAGCCAAAATGTCATTGCATATCATCAGCACTCAGTCAGATTTTTTTTTTTTTTTTTGCACAGGGGAAGAAGGATGTGGTTCATTTGTTCAGCAATATTGTGAGACGTCAGATTGGCACCAGAACACCCACGGTAGAATACATTTCTACTCACCCTGAGATCCTCTTCATGCTTCTAAAAGGGTAAGTCAATAGTTTCAGGCTTCAGGAACTCATTATTTGATATGTAAGATATGAGTGCTTTTTCCCATTTACATGTTTTAAAGGCAGTCCACTCTTATGATACTCGTAAATTGTTGGAATTCACCTGACATTACGTAGAGTTATTCTGTAATTTTTTTGGTATAATCACTTTCCCCCAACATGCCTTGTGATTTTCTACATTACCCAGAATGTGTTTGAACAACTCCCAGAGAACGAGCATGAACTTGTTGCATTCATCTGTGGGTTACCGACACATGTACTGTAGATGAAGAGAGTGATAGCAGAGTGCTGGTTTTACAGCTCTCAGAAACTGAGTCATCCTGCTTACTCAAATAGCAACATGTCTAACTGCTGCACTGCATTATGGTCAACTGAGGCTGCTGTCAGTTGATCAAACGCTATCTTTTCCACCTGATTGATTTCTCCTGCTATGACTTTTGAACGTTGTGACTAAATGTCACAGCTATAAAAGAGATTTATTAGTTTGATTGTGAAAGATGGCCTGTTTGACGGCATTAAAAGTTTTCAAGGTGGATTTCCTTCAATGAATACATCATTATTTGCTGTTTTAATTTGTGTTATGTAAGTTTTTTTTTTTTAATTGACGTATGGTGACTCCTGATAATGCTAATGGCTTGACCCAGACCTGACATGTATTAACCTGTACAGATATGAGAGTGCAGAAGTGGCTCTGAACTGTGGAATGATGCTGAGAGAGTGCCTGCGTCACGAGCCTTTGGCACGAACGGTGCTCTTCTCTGAAGAGTTGTACTGCTTTTTCCGTTACGTGGAGCTCTCAACCTTTGACATTGCCTCAGATGCTTTTGCCTCATTCAAGGTACATTCTTTCAATTTTCTTTGTGTTTCCAGCGTCACAGTACTAGCAATTTTAATCTGACATCCTGGTCTCTTCTGTTCCCTGTCAGGATCTCCTCACAAGACACAAGATTATGTGCGCAGACTTCCTGGAGAACAACTATGACAGGGTGAGCTTTCAGTTGTCATTCATGCTATTTAACAGAAAGCATGTTCATGCTTTATCTAACCTACTTTTAAAATGTTTTATCAGGTGTTTACAGAATACGAGAAGCTCCTGCATTCTGACAACTACGTCACCAAACGACAGTCTTTGAAGGTACTAGCTCCAGCGCTCTGCCAAATCTACACACTTGAAACTACAAAGTCACTGTTTAAGTTTTATTTGAGCTACAGATTTAAATGTAGCTGATATGCTTGAGTTAATTATATATTATTTTTCAGCTCCTTGGGGAACTTCTCCTGGATAGACACAACTTCACTGTCATGACAAAGTACATCAGTCGGGCAGAGAACTTGAAGCTGATGATGAACTTGCTAAGAGACAACAGCCGAAACATCCAGTTTGAGGCGTTCCACGTCTTCAAGGTGTGTACTCGAGGACATTCAATTTTAAATCTACACAATATCTATGAAAGTGTTACTCTCTCTAACACAGGAAAATAATAGTAAAATAGTGAAAGTGATATTTAAATTTAAACACTGGCCTTTGGATGAACAAGCCGAAAAAAATCAAATCATTATTTGTATTTTTTTGTTTTATAACCTTTGAATTGTCCGTTCTATGATGTGTCTCTGCTGTCACAGGTATTTGTCGCAAACCCCAACAAGACTCAGCCCGTGCTGGACATACTGCTGAAGAACCAGACCAAGCTAGTGGAGTTCCTGAGCCACTTCCAGACAGACAGATCTGAGGATGAGCAGTTCTGTGACGAGAAGAACTATCTGATTAAGCAGATCCGGGACCTGAAGAGGCCCACGGCACCGGAGGAAGCTTAAGGCGTCAGGGTCGACTGCTCCGTCAGGTGGTAGATGTAGAGGTGGTAGCTGGAGCTTCAGAGGGCTAAAGTGAGAGTCTAAAAGTCATGCTTCATTAAGATTTAATATTAACTACAAAATATAGGAAAAAAGTAAAGATTACTTCCTTCACTTTCTGTTTTTAGTGTGGATCTGGAGGTGATTTCCATCCAGAAACCTGAGTGGGCCAAGAACTGTTATATAAACCATAGTGCTTCTTTAGTGATCATGAAATGCATTTAGTCTGTTCTTGTAATGTTGGACCTTAAACTGTTACCCTTCCATATTGTTGCTGGCAGAGACCTTAGAATGACAGAAACTTCACCCCATTCACAGTCAACACAAGCTCTGAGGTGTTCCTGAAAGGGTTTTGTTTTTTTTTCAGAAACTTGTCTATATTTTAGAGATTGAAAAACTGGGGAGAAGAAAATATATTATTTTTCTAATGTGTCTTCATGGTAAACAGTAACTCCTTTCTCTGACCATTGCTTAGTCTAACTAATTGCATAGGTTTGGTTTATTGCCTTATTGTACGCTGGTCTGTTGTACAGGGATTTGAATGATCTTTAGAAATATGGCTTCGGCACAGTGACACATGAATCACATTGGCCAGGTCAGCACGTAGTAGTTTTTGGTGATTAATGTGTAGTTAGTAGGCCTTGGGTTGCGTGTGTGAGGTTACAGAGGTCAGAAATGATCCTGCAGTGCTGTACTCGCCAATGCATTAGCTGGCACAGGAAGAGAAAATCAAAACCATAGAGGAATCAATTTATTGTGCTGTGATTTTTAGGCTCAGCGAGGCTTACATGACTGAAATAGAAACGGGGCATCAGATAATGCTGCAGGGTACCTGCCATCCATTCACTGCTAACATGGACAGCTAGGATACACCAATTGATCTCACTGAGAGCACTCCATTTCACCCTCACATATTGAGCACAGATGGCGCTGATTCATTTAAAACAATGACTTAAACAATTAATTCATGGGTTGATGAACTATTTAATGTTTCTCCTTTTTAAAGCATAAGCACTGCTCAACAGAAGAAATAACATTGCAGTTTACTCCTGGGGTTGCCCATGAAGATGCATCACAAGTATGTTATACTGACATCTATTATATTCATATCGGAGTTTTGTTATTTGACATGTTGAGGAAACTTATACTGAATTTCATTAGGGATTGCCTTTTGCTTGAATACATTTACTGATTTCCCTTTCATTTGACACATATTCAACATCTGCTTCATTTGATTTGGGACAGACTGCAGTTAACTATATCTGTCTAATCTTGTATAAACAATGTCTCTCATCCATATAGTTAAGCTTCTAACAAAAAGAAAAGACACTGGCAGATGCTTCAACAAATACGCATGATTAGAAAAGTCATATTTCTGTGTGACTTTGTTTTCTGATATGATTGTAATATTATATTTGAATCACTGTAACGTGCCTGTGATGGATCAGAAAGCACCTCCCATCAGATGTCACCAAAACTGTCAAAATACCAACACGCACTGTTAAAACAAGAAAGTTTTGGATGACGAGCACTGAATTTATTGAATTCCTCACATGCTTCACTGATATAGATTACTTCTAAAGGATTCTGTTGAATAATTGCCTTATTTCTGCCATTGTAAGTAAAATGGCACATTAGGGATTTCAAGATGTGTTTTCTGTGCACACAGTCTTCTAGTATATACCTCATGGGATTTGAGTTTGCAAATGCTGTGTTCTTTTTTTTTCTTTTTTTTTCCTTGACAAGATATTTTATTTGACATTTTAAATACACCACAGTGGTTTGTATGCATGCCTAAACTTGATGTATATGTTCAAACTTGAACAGGGACTGCAAACTGGTTTTCACAATGGAAAACTAGATTTTTAAACTTAAATATTTCATTGGGTGGTTCCACACAAACGTTAATTCATAATGAATTGCAGCGTGGTACCTCGTAATGAATGTTGCCTTATTTAAAGACATTTAATAGATCGTAATGATCATGTAAATTTCCAGACCTCTAAATTTGTTTTTGTTTTTTTTTATAACCAAAGTCAATATGAAAAGGGGGAAAATGTACATTTCAAATCCCAAATGCATTGCAAGTTAATTTCTTCAGATCCACATCCAGTGTAGTGTAGGTCCGTCAACTGCATTACGCTCCAAATGTGATCTGTGAGTGTAAATAAAGTTTTAATAGAGATCAGTAGACGACACTCGGGATAGTGTTTTAGTTGTAGTTAACTGGCTTTTTAAACAAATTACTTATAGCTATTTGGTACACTGTTCCAAACAGTCCTGAGTTCAGTATCAGGCCTTTTAGGATCTATAAAATAATTTGGGGAAATCAGCTGATACAATATGCACAAATAGACTGAAGTCATGTCACCAGTTTATGAAAGGTTTGTCTGAAGGTGTGTTTGAGTTTCTTAAAATATCTGGACTTGTGTTCCATTTTTTTTCCAAATCATTTGTGATATTAAATGTGAAACACAATTTTCTCTTAAATGATATTAATGCATTGGGCTTAAAGGACCAGTGTGTAGAATTTAGTGGCATCTAGTGGAACAGAATAATATTCATAAGTATGTTTTAATTAGTGTATAATCACCTGAAAATAAGAATCATTGTGTTTTCGTTACTTTAGAATGAGCCCTTTATATCTACAGAGGGAGCGGGTCCTCTTCCACGGAGGCCGCCATGTTGCAAAGCCATGTTTCTACAGTAGCCCAGAACGGACAAACCAAACACTGGATCTAGAGAGGGACTTACCTATTTTTCACGAGTTTCGCGACCACCGTAGGATCCCCCTCACACTTGGAAGGGGGAGGGGGGGAGGGGGGTATTCAGTTTGTCAGTTTGTTGCAATCTGCAACCTCACCACTAGATGCCACAAAATCTTACACACTGCACCTTTAACACACATACACATCAGTCATTATTAATGTTTCAATGTTTCAAACAAATTTAAAGTCCCAGTGAAATGGAAGTTAGATCGTCTTAAGTTTCTGTACTGTGATGTATTTCCCAGTGAAATAGAATATTTGAGTGGTGTACAATTACAAGAGGGATTTAAGACAAATCCTTGGCATTTGATTGGACCGCTAAAAAGTGGGTGGGGCTTACAGAGTTAAGCGAGATATGGAGTTACAGAGGACTGTTTGCTCCACACACACCTCCCTCACCTGTTAGATCAGGAGGAGGATGAGGGAGAGATGAATGAATTAGACCTCAGCAGCCACATTGTTTTGGAAATGAAAACAAAGTTTTTGCATACTGATATCCAAACACATCTCTTCTATCTTTCTCCACATTGCTCTGTTAGCTACTACGACCCGCAAACGGTGAAGTGCGGTTTTATGTGACTGGTTACTCGCCCAAAGTCACATTTGATTGGATGAACTTTTGTAATGTAAAAATACTCTGATACTGATTTTTTTTAAATATATATTTATCATATAACGAGATAAATGAACAATTAACCCAGGGACACAAGATTAAAACTGGGAAAATGTATTCTTCATTTCACTGGAACTTTAGCGTGAAACAGGCCTTTCCCTGTAATAATATTCTTTTGAAAGAAATACCCTGCAATATCACCAGATTGAATGTGTGACTATTCATCCAAACATGAGTCCAGTCATGACATGCACTTTGGGAAGGATCTGCTGTACACAGCTGTACCACCAGAGGGAGCTGTTGGCGACAATTGGCACCTTGTATTAGTTGTACAAACAAAGCATTTCATGTTTCTGTAACCCTACCTCTAATTATGACTATATAAATCACTGGCAATATTATGTAGACATCAACTCAAATTCCTTAAAATCAAGGCTATATATTTCCTGATTTAGAGTTTTCTGTTTTAAATATTTGTTGTGTTTTACTTTCTTTTTTTCTTTTTTTTTTTTTACTCTCTCGCCTTCTTTCCCCCCCCTATCTTTTTCCACACTCTGGATATTTTCTTTATTTACCATGGGAGCAAATTATGTGTACATAACTTTATAAAGGACAAAAAGTGTGAAAGCATTCATGAAAATAAAACTTTATGGCAATTTATTTTTTGTGTGGTGTTAAGAAAATGATTTTAGAGAATTGGAAACAACCACCAGAAGAGATTATGGGGATAATGTTCAGTATCCTTAATTCTAAAATTTATTTATACTAACCTTTAAACATAACTTATTTTGAAAACTGTAATCTAGATCATGCAGGCTTAAAGTAATGCTTCAGTACATACACTTATTGTATGTGCAGATCACTTCTGTTTGAAGACATTTTGAATTGAATATGTAGTGGTATCTATGCTTATTCATTAACCATGAATAGAAGCCATGTATGGCTTCTAGCTGTTTTGTAAAATGTTGGGATATTGAGTCAAATAAATGTCTCACACAGCATCACCTTTGGTAGTATGGTAACAAATTGTCAATATTGCCTACTTATTTCTTATTATAAGCAACTTATTTGATTCAAATATGTGATCTGTAGTGTCAAGAAGATACTTAGATAACCTTCTTCTATTAAAATGCACCTTTATCTCCCTCTGGGAAAGTCAGTGTCCATTTGCATCTGCTTCAACTTATTTATCCAGAGCTGCATATTAATATTGGCACAAATAACCCCTCCTCCCTCTCTTCTTCCTCCTCCCCCCCTCCTCCTCCTCCTCCTCCTGGTTGCAGCTCTGAGTGTGGAGCCGTTCAAAACACTGGGACACATTCCAGCCTACCAGGAGGTATCCAACATGAGGCCTGTTCAATAGGCTGGCAGGCTATTGTCTGTGTGGAGGTCAATTATAATTTGCGCAAACTTAAATCAACCAAAGAAACATCATCGTCGACTTCATGAGACCATGATTTAATTGATGTTAAAAGCAAAACGACCCTCTATCTTTGAAGTAACCCTAGATTTCTGCATTAAAACGCTCAAAAATGTTACAGACCATAATTAACCCTCTTCCTCTATCAGCGGCAGGCTTTATGAGATCAAACATAGGGTGAAATGTATTCAGCCAAAATGGGCAGATGCAATTTTTCTTCCCATGAACCCAATCCCAGCCTACAGAAGCAGAGTAAACGCAGTATGGGAAAGTAGGTTAAAGTTCAATCAGGGAAGAAGGCAAGTGAGGCAACGCTGCAGCCGGTTCCCACAGTGCAGGGAGTGCCAACCATGCTTTGACATGGCTCTGCACCTCTCAGCGTTGTTGGTTAGGATCACAGTTAAATACACTGTTGCAAAAACACAAAGTTACTGTGTGATATTTGTGTGCACATGAGGCGGGATTGTGGAGGGGACGTGCTCCTGCAGACAGAGCAGAAGGCTATGTGGGGGCAGGGTTTACAGGGGTTACAGGTCACAAGCCTCCTGGGTTTCTTTGACCAGCACGGTGCTGAATGGAGGAGCGAGATGGGTTATGAAAACTACTCGCAATTTTCTCTGCAAATTCCGAGTTTGCAGGGAAACTTTGCAAGGCCGCTGCTACAGAAGAGAGGTTTACAAATGTTGCGCCAAAAAAAAAAGGAAAAAAAAAAAAAAAGCGGCGGCGTGTAGCGTGTTTGTGTGAGGATTTGAGGACGACATCCGCAAAGACTGCGTCGCCTAGCTGCGCTCCTCTCCCCACCCCCACAAAGAGAAAAACAACAAAAAAGATGCTCTCACAATTTCATGCATGACAAAACTTTTTGTTTGTGCAAAAGGGTGGCAAAGAGGGCTGCAGAGGACGCAACATCTGCGAGGTAAGTTACGTATAGCAATACTGGAGTTTTCTGCATGATGGGGAGCAGAGTAGTGGAGGGATTAGTTCACATGCACCAGCAACATCCGAAGGTAGGTTATCTGCAGCTTTTCCTCCTTACTCCATTGTCCACTAAAGAAAGTTGTATAAATGCAGAGATTTAGAGGTGTTTCTTTAAAAAAAAAAAAAAAAAAAAAATCTAAGCAGAAAAGTGTTGTGACTTCATTTCACTTTATTGGATTTATGGTTCATTTGGCAGCATGTTGAACATGGCTGGTGCAATGATCTTGATGTCATAAATGTGTTTGATGATAATTGATACCTGGGAGAGTCATATATTTTGTATTTCAGGAGCGACAATAGCTTTTTAAAACTTGATTTGTTGAGATGTTTGTTGGCACATTAAACTCAACACAAGGCTCCACTTAAATAGTTTGTAAAGAGTGAATAATTCAGCTACTCACTGCGTGTCTATCTGGGAGTGTGTGTGTATGTGTTTGTGTGTGTGGGTGTGTGTGTGTGTATTAGTTACGTAATTGAATAAAAGCGGATGTGATTGTCATTGAGACCCATTTTTTAATTAACGGGAGTGGACGCGCTCATCACAAGGCGCTGCTGTTGGCGCCACTTTATCAAAGCTGGACACAGAGACTTGGACCGCATTCATCAACCTGTTTATACCTCTGCTGCTGAGCTCTGTAAAGTTGTAGTGGAGACATAATAACCGACAAGAAAAAAAAAATCTGATGAACTGTTTTTGCACTTTTTTTTTCTTCTTCAAACTGGACCCTTTAAGTTTAAACTCCCCCTCATGGTGTGCTCTGCATCATTGTGTTCAAACTTAACAGTGAATGAAACCTTTTGCACATTGGAGGAAGTCAACAGGCACAGAACTGAAAATAGATGTATTGAGTAATGCAAATAATCAGCACTTCAATAAGAAAAACAACAACATTATCTTAAAGACTAATTGGTCACAATTTTTCAATTAAACTGATGTAATGGTTGGATTGAATACAATTTCTGAAGTAGCCTATTGTAGACTATAAGTACAGTTTTACTTCTCCTGCTAGTAATTTACTTGAATATTTCCATTTTATACTTTATACTTCTTCTTAACTGCATTTTAAAGGGACATATTGTACATTTTCTCTCTACATTTATTTCACAGTGATAGTTACTTTGACGATAAAGATTTTACCAGCTCATATGCTTATAGATTCAATTACTTAATATATAGTTATACATAAATAGTAGCTGAAATGAGCACCACCCGCCAGCTGCAACAATGCTGCTTATGTGTGTTAATGCACCAATAATAATAGCAATATATATACATAGTATTATGGCACTGTAGAGGACCATTCTGCATAGTAAGAACTTTATTTACTTTATTATTTATTTGAATACTGTATATATTTTTGGTGATGATACTTTGAGTTAAGTAACTATGTGAATGCAGGGCTTTTACATGTAGCTTAATGGAGTGTTTTTTATATTGTGCTACTTTAACTTAAGGATCTGAGTAGTGATTGTTGAAAAATCCATCTCCAGTCAGGCAGCAAGAACTTCAACAAAAATCATTCTGCTTTCAGAAGTGTTTTTTTGTTGTTGTTGTTTCTTTTTACATATTATTAACAAGATCCTATCTTAGTGTTTTGTGCTCAGATTTGAATTTTAAAGGTTTGTCATCCTTGAGAATCTGTAACTGGAAGTTTTGCTTGGTTATTACATCCCTAACTGTGTAGTTTTAATGTATTTATGTTCATTTAACACATCTGTTGATTTTGTTCTTCTTCAGGTGGTCCACATTGGAAGTGTCTTGCCTGAACCACGAAGTGATCTGGTACATCAATCCCCTCCAATCTCTCAAGCCTCTGCTGACCTTATGGTCCTCCAGCTAAGGTGCATCTAGTGTAGTTAGTGAAGTAGTTCAGTATCTACTGCCCTAGTTGCTCCTTCTGGCTGGAGGGCTTGTTCTTTTTCAGGGTCAGAAATGGTTTTTTGCTGCAATCTACTTTATCTCTTGTGTCTTTTTAAGTGTTTTTCCTGTTACTGAGAGCCAGCGTATTGTAGCTTTGTTGCAGTCATTATACAGAACATATTCTTAAAATCTTAAAAACAAGAAAAATCTTAAGAGGCTTGAACCAGCAAATGTTTGGTATTTTTCCTTCATAAATGATTAAATAATTTGGTTTTCTTTATTTTTATTTAAAAAATAATCAATTGTTTCTGCAGGTCTTGCAAGTGCAACATATTACAACATGTGATCGTTCAAAATTAAAGGGTCAAACCTCTTTCGTGACTCATGATTTTCTGTCTCATGTTGTCGACTTGGCAGTTCCAAAGTGCTCACAGTGCAGGTAGTACACTCTGATCTACTGCAGTTTGTGCACTTCAGGTACTGCCGGTCACCTTCCTTCACACGTCAGCCTGTTGATGGTGGAGCTCATGTGGGTTGACAGCGAGTTTTGTTGGTTTGCTCTCAGCTTCTTCCAGTCTGTGCTGTGCAAATCCATGCAAAGCTCTTTGTTTCTCAGACACACACCCAAAGAAAGAGAAGTGGTTTTGTTTCCTGTTGTTCCAAGCTTTGATGAACACTTGAAAGAGTTTAAAAAATCGTATTCACCGCGGGCACAAGAGAGCAGCTGTTGTTTTTTCCCCCTCCTGTTGCAGCCATTTTAGACTATAAAGCCATCTTTACATCAAGTTTCCTTCACACTGCTGTTTGTCTTGCTGTTTTCGGGTGGATGACTTCGCAATTTCAACACTTGACGGAATGAAAGAAATTGCACAGTATCCATCTGCAATCCGCCAGATGTTGTGAACAGCTACACATTTGTCAGCTCGTACTAATTAGCATAAAAACATTTTAAAGAAACTACCGCAAGAGAATTTCTCCAACTGCAGAGAGGGTGAGATTTAAAAAAAAAAAAAAAAAAAAAAAAGTTGACACGCAGACTGAACACTAGATGGCATCATTTCAACTTTATTGGCTCTGTCCAGCCGAGAGGAGGTGAAGTAAGTGTCCACTCAAGATGGGATTTAGATAAAGAAGTAATCATTGTGGAAATAAAATGCTGTAAAATAAAGCCACTGAACTGTGGTTTGAACAATTTAATGAGACTCTTTTGCCTGGTTTGTGCACATTTTGTGAGTCAAGAGGGATTTTGAGATTGTTCCATTTGTTTTCTGTGTCTGTAAACTTACAGTTGAATAATAAAAGCTTATTTTCCAAATAATATACGCTTTTGTGTCATTTTCATTGTAATATATGTGCATCTCCTGTCCACATTATGCGCCTGTGTTGCATGAATAGTAAACTGCACAGGTCCTGTGCCCTAAATGCATCCTATAAAATACAATGCCATTCATCTAACACGACAACCGCTCGTGCACCGCATTAATCCACTCCCGATGTCTCCAGCCCTGCAGCCTCATAGGACCAATGTATCAGTTCAGATCTCTACTTTTAGGCTGCATGAGAGGGGAGATAGCTCGCTATACGCGCAGGTTCACGCGGTGGCGCGCGTTTTGGGGGAGCGCGCACATCTATCCGGGGCTCGTTCATCTGTGCAGCGAGCTGAGAGTCAGTGCCGCAAGTGAAGAGGGACTCATAAGTTATCAGCATCGGAGTAGATTCACCAAGAGGCTCAACCGAGCTGCTTTTCCGGGCGGACGGGCCGTTGAGCCAACTCTGGTCGCGCGCGGAGGAAAGGAAAGCGGAAGGATGCTGATCCGAGCAGAGTCAGGAGCCGCAGCCTCACCTCATCAGCGCCAACACGGGATCCTCTTGTAACTTTTAATGTGTTGAAGTTTATCTCAGCTGTTTATCTAGCTTGTTCTCTTCTGTCCGGTGCCACTCGCCTGCCATGGTTGGTTTATCAGCCCACAGCGCGCTCTTTCTGTGCGCCTTCCTCCAGCTGTTCTCCCTGCCCGGCGGACAGGTGCCAAACTGCCAGGAGGTGCGCACAGTGTTTCAGTCTCTGCACCCGGGCTCCAAGTGGGTCCCCGAAACCCCGGTGTCAGGTAACTGCCATCAACCTAAAGCTTATACATATAGATCTTTACGCACATGATGTCTGGTCACTGCATCCTTAGATTGTCTGCACTTCTTTTTCACTGAAGGTTAGAATAGGTTTGTACAATTTTACCACAGACTGAGAACACTTCAACTCAGTTCCACTCCTCAGTTTCAGCGGGCATCACCATTACAACAGCTCTCTAACCACTATCGAGCTTTTCTCGCATTTCATGGCTGCTGACCTCTTCAGTATCAGCAGTAAGAGCCAACCCACACACACTCTCCAGCCCTCTGGCTCAACATTTACCAACCTGCTCTGGACAAAAATAAAAAATCAATCGCTTCATATTAAGCATCTTGTTAAACATGCAGGTTGACTTATATAAACCACCCTTAAATATCAAGCTGTAAAAAATTGATTCCTTCTGGTATTGATCCAAACATGGAGCCAAGTGAACCTTTCCTAAAGCCCAACTTTGATTTGGTCAGTACTTTTAAAGATGGGAGGCAGATACAGGCATCTTTGTGCAGGTATTTGTTGTGTGGGTTTGAATCTTCTCCCAAGTTTGAGGTTTGTTCAATAGAAAGATCAGCACTCTTCTTTTATGAGAGATGTGATTTACAGTCTTGTTCAGCCTTGACTCTTGGCAGCATTTCCTCTGCCACATTGTCCCAGAATATAGATTAGTGGTGAGTACCCTGAAGACAGTTTTGTAAAAGATGCAATCATCCAAACAGGATCATTATTGCTCCCTGGAGTTCAAATGTCACTCAGATGAAAGGAAGGAAAATATCTCGACAAACTTGAGGACTTTTGAGACTTGAGAAAAAATACCACACTGAGCCAACGGTGAAATAATTCAGGGCTTGTGCGATGGAGTAACAACATCATCCTGTTTAGCAAAACGCAGCATGTTGATGTGCTGCTGGAGCCTGTTGCATGCATTCTGATTCAGTATGTAAATGGATATCTCTCTCATGTGGCTGAATCACAGCCAGCTGCAAATGTTAATTGGTTATTTTAGTGTCATGTCAGCATGGGGGAAGTGCTCCAGGTTAAGTTAACTGTTTTTTCTCTCCGTTCCCAGCGTGCCTTCCTCTCCACACCTCCCTCCCACCTGGTTCCGATCAGTTTACCAGCAAAATAATGCTAAATGTTCTGTGAGCATGAAAGAGTGTGACGAATCCGAAAATGCTCCAAATCAAACAGCAGGAAAGATGTGCCACGCACTTTGAAGCATATTTTGTCATGCTCCCTCTACTTCGTATTAATCTCCCATCTGTGGATGCATGTGGCTCCCTACGTTTCTCCATACATCCATCTTTAATCGCACAACCTCCACCTGGGCCATCAAGCATTTTATCCGCCAGCCAAAGGGGGGAATCATCCGAGCAGGCCAAGAGAAATATTTAGCCTCCTCAAGTCTCAGATCTGTCTTCATGGAGGAGTCTGTCTGAGCTGGATGCCACGCACACCGGGCAGTTCAAAATCATTACTTACACAGGAAATCAATTCACCAGTCAGCCAGAGCACAATACATCTTAGCCAGTTAAGAGATATTTAGATATACGTGTTCCCATAGTACCCATGGCTCCTCTGCTGCAGACTAATTGCTGGTTTTATTAAGTGTCCTGGTTGTACAGTGAGTGACTGATGACAAAGTGCCAAATTCATACATGTAAAGTAAATATTGATTTCTTGATTAGAGGAACTGTAGAACAAACACAAACCTGAATCTTGTGATTAGGGTCCTGGAGACCTCAGGCTCTTTAACAGCTCAAAAAAAACATGTTCAACATTGTTCTCTCACTTTGATATTTCATGTCTTATTCTAGTTTGAAGAGAAAATCTTATACACATGACTGATTATGTGTAAACGCTGCCAGAGAAAATAATGCATTACTCAGTCTGGGGTTAAACACAGAGGATTTCCATCTTCTAAAAGTCTGTGATTGATGTTAACAATACTTTTTACGCAGCACTACCTCTCCTAAATCTTAATTAAGGCGATAGATTTCTGTTGTTGGAGTTTTCTAACAGTTTGTTAAAAAGAAGTCCAAATACTGTACACTTTTTGTCTGTGAATGACTTTTTGGCAAACAGAAGGAACATAATTGCTCATGTATAGCTCATATGACTTATAAAACATCAAATATCTGCTTATTTGATGTGATACAACAAAGCTTTATGGTCATTTCCATATTTTGTCACAATCATCAAATGTGAAAACCCAGTTAGTGGCAAAGGGAAGTGTCGCGGCTTCAATTCTTCTCAACATATTGTGGTTTAATAAGATCATAAGAAAAGACAAAAATATATTTTTGCAATTATTATTACAGACACAGCAGTGGGGTGTAAGGAAACCCAAACCTCAAAGGAAGTAAACATCAAAACATGAGGGTTAACATAAGATTACGAATTGGATCAACCAACATAAACCTCTTTTATTACTCACCCCATGGTGACTAGGGAGTAAAATAACGCAGAAATGAAAGAAATTCTGATTTTCAGCCGTCTTTCTGAACCCTCTCAATCACAGGGGATCTCAGGACCCGACTTCATCGTAGTAAAATATAATGGGATGTGAATTCAGGACTCAGAGGCAAAACAAAATAAGTGAGAAATGGAATGCAGATGGAAGACAGCTTTAATTGTAAAATAATTTAACAGTGTTAGGATTTGCGGAGAGAAAGACTTAAAAAAAAAAAAAAAAAAAAATCCCCAAATCACCTCGGCTAATGGAGGCTTGCAGTAAGGATGTCACATGGCCTTGGCTGTGCTGCAAGAGGTCTTTCAAACACTAAATTACTGAAGCCTTTTCACTCTGACAGCAGTATTTTTGTAACAATAAGGTGAGAATCCAAAGAGCAGTGACTCTAACCTTGTAAAATGTGATGATTCTTTTGATAGAATGGTGGTTGCTAACCTTGTATTCCATGGATCATTTTCAGAGGTAACATAGTTCTGTAAATCACAAGAAAATACGCAAAGATTAGAAGAAAGTAGCACAAATATGTCTTTTCTGCTTCCTCATTCTGTCAATCATCTTCCAACCCTTCAGATATTCTTGTGCGACTCTTGCGACCCCTAAACTCTAGCGGTTTGGGAACCGCTAGAAAAATGCAATATTGATTGTTTTTCAGTGTGTGTGCATAAATACTGTAGTTGCATTACCAAACATTACATCATCAAGAAACAATCACTTTTTCTGCTTACACTCTAACATATTCAACATCTGTTGGGGATTTTTCTGTGTGGATCCAGATATTCACATACTGGAGAAAAAGGAAGAGTAGCTACTGCAAAAAAATGTTTATTTCATTATTCTCAAAAGTGTGTAAAGTCATATGGTAGTTCTAAATAAATGATATTCAGCTTTTTTTAAATGGAAAAATGTGCTTCCATTATTAAAAATATAGCCCATATTAAACTTTGCAGGCATGTTTCCAGTATTTGTGATAACACTGACACTTCTATAAAAATTTCAAAAGTAATATCCTGAATGATACAGAGTTATGATGCAAGGCTTGTACTTCAGGAAGGATTTCCAAAAATCGCAGCTCTTCCTCTTTTGTCTTAATGAGCTGACTGTTTTGTTTTTTTTTTTTTTTTTTACATTTTCCGAAAGCATAAAATATGCAGTCACTTTTCATGTATTTAGTGCATTTTTTTGTCCAGTGTTACTTTGATTGTGCCTCATCTATAATATATCCTTGTCACTAATTTATACAGAATAAGTTGGAGGTTTTCAGTCACAGTTAAATCATCTGTAATTGTTCAGAACTTTGTGCTTGCATAAAAATTTGGCAAGTAAACGCGGAACAGAGGGCTTGTCATGCCCCCTAATGTAACACCAGCTCCTCACTGAGCCAGAGAGCAGATGAAAGATTGATGAAATTCAGTGTTGAGGGTGGCTCACTGTGATTTGACTGAGGGAAGAATCACTTTCTGTATTGATATGGTGCATTGTGTGTGTGTGTGTGTATGTGTGTGTGTGTGTGTGTGTGTGTGTGTGTGTGTGTGTGTGTGTGTGTGTGTGTGTGTGTGTATGTGTGTGGTGGGGGGGCTGATTCAGAGAGATGTCCGCAGGAAGGCAGAGCAGAATTCTAATAATGCTGCATGTGGTGCCAGGGGGCAAAACACCGAGAAGCAAAGTTTTTCTTTCCACCAACATGATTCAAAAAGAGATACAACATTACAGCGAAGACATGAAAAAAAAAAAAAAACAACAACTGTGTTGTGGGAGTAGCTACCACTCATGTTTGTTCTGGCGTTTGCTGTGGGTGGTTGTAGCGTCTGAAGGTGAAATGGAGGCTGGGTGTCACTTCGCTTCATCGTGTCATCATATATGTGCAAGAGGGCATGTGAGGAGCACGGAGCACTTACCCCGGGACATGAGCGTTAGAGCGACTCCATCAGTGTCAGCAGCGGTTTGAGTGGAGGACGTGGTGGATCTCTGGCAACAGCAGCTGACCTGATTCATGAGAGCAGCATCAGATTCTCACTAAATGGAAGAGTAATACTAGTTTGCTGGAGGCTCAGCTGACAGCTGCCACTTATTTCAACAGAAAATCCCCAACAGTGGTCTTGCATAGGAGGAGGTTATGTTTCCCTTTTTTTGGCTCTGAGCTGAAACAATTATAGCTTCGTGTTGTGTGATATTGCTTTGCAGGATGCCAAAATGAAGGTCCAAAGGATGCGGACCTCTCTGTAATTAGCTGCAGGGTCAGCTCGTCAGGGCAACATGGAGTCTAGGCTAATTGTTTATCATGAAAAAATGAACAACAAAGAACAAACGTCCCTGCTGTTTAAATACCACTGGACACAGCTAATAGGTGGATCAGTCTGACCCAAAGCGAGAGAGGTCTCTCTGTCTAATTAAACACTGATTTGTTTATTCGGTTTTTCTTTTTTAATGAAGCGCATTTGTGTTTGCTGCCTCATTGTTTTGTGTACACTTTTTTAAAAACACAGAAAGCGGGCTCTTTCACATTCATGCTTCCAGCTTTCAAATTATTGCTTCATCAAACGGCTTAAAGTAGAGCAGTGAGCAAAGCACTAAAAATACTTAAAACAATTGTAATCCCCAGTAGCTAATGATATTACCATTCCTTAGGTTGGTTGTAAATTACGCTATCTTCATTTCATTTATGCGTATTGTCTTTGCAAAGTGACATTGGCTTATTTTGCCCTGGAGAGGAAGCCATGGATTCCCACATGCTTCCACCTAACACTGGTAGATCATGTATAATTTATACTCATAATGAACAGCTTTTAACATATTCTATATCTTAATACAACTTGTTTTTCCCCCATGGTCTCCGTCATTAAACTTGCATAGTGATAGCTTTCTAATTGGTGCTGGGAAACTAAGAGACACACTGTATTTGTGGCTGCCCCGGTTCCCCCCTGGCTCGCCGTCCACAAGCTTGTTAGAGATGCGAGGAGAGGGACTCCTCTCATCTGTGTGTACACAGGACTGTTTGAGCCCCAGCTGGAGTTCTCATCCATGGCATTTCTAGAAAAACTTTCTGTCATGTGACCGTGTGAGGTTTCTCAGATAAAGCAGCGACAAACTAAAGGCCGGTCAATGCCTTTTTAAAGAGGCATTCAAAGACCTTGACGCTCATGACAACGGCAACTGTTCTGCATGTTGAATTGTCTGGCCCACCATTTCAGTGTATTGATTGAGAGCACGTAACAATTTTAAAGGTGTCACCTTGAACTGAGATTGTATGTTGGGGAAATTTACATCTAAATTGCTACTTGCCCACACCTTGTCTGTCTTCATTTTGTTTGAGCGAATTGGCCATCAGGACACAAAAATCAGCTAATTAACCAATAACAGACTGATAGAAAAGGGCTCTGGGCGCTCAAGGTAGGTGAAGTGAAACAGGCGCAGAACAAAACTGTGCAGGGATGACAAGGAATTCAAAAAAAAAATGGGGGAGGAGGAAGAGAGCTGAGCTTAAAGCAAAGAGGAGAAGCAGGAAGCTTATTCCCAAGTGATCTGTCAGTCAGAAAGAAGGCTTTATTTAGACGGTGTGATTTTATTATTTGCGAAGCTCTACGGGGAATCATTTTCCTGCCGAATCTTTCCCTTATTCCCCACCACTGTGGAACTTGTGTAATGAAACACATTTATCATCTGCAAAACGACACACGTGCAGATGAAACTGTCTGTTTTGTCGGAGGTAATTGCTAAATCCCTGTCTCTTTCTCCACCGGGTGCGCTCACCGCACCTTTGGTGCTATTGACAGCTTAATAATTTTGCCCCTGCAGTCTGAAATTAACTTGATCTTATCTGTCAGGAGTCCTTTGTCGGTATTGATTTAAGATATTAAGCCTGTCAGTATGCATACAAAAGGTGCAGTGTGACAGATTTATTGGCTGTTTCACTCATTAGACTGTGCACCTGATGGGAGTCAGGAGTGAGCTTGGAGTTAGCTGAAGCAGCTCCCTGTGTGACTCCCCGCGACTTGTTAATTATCAAGACTGTCACTCTGTTGCGTCTCCCGCTAGTTTAACTTCCCCTCAGTGCTTGCTGTTTCATTGTCACAATCTGAGCTCTGTTTCTGAGGATCTATTGTTTGAAGATCTCAAAGAGACAAAGCCTCAGACCAATAGATATTCACTTTTCATATTAAGATAAACCCTGTCTCGACAAAAGCCTTTCCGCTGTCTTTTGACACGCTTGTTATCGAGACTTTTCTGATATATGTATATGTATATATTTATATATATACATTCACAATCCGAGCCCTCCTTCCAAATTAATCTCTCCGCTTCTGTCTCTTTATCCTCTGCACCCCCGAGCAGCAGCAGCTGAAGCTGGCAGACTCCCCTGACATTTGTTTACCACGCCATCAATCAGGCCCTTGTCACTGATGCTTCTTAGGCAGCAGATCCTGCAGACAACTCCTCGACACAGTTTGGCACGTTACGGCTGCAGCCTCCACTGAAGCTTTCGACATCCACACGGGACAGACAGAGAAGGAGCACAAAGGAGAGGGATTTTCACAGGAACTCCTCTTTGTATTTAAATATCACATTCTTGTGCCCTATTTATGTCTATGATGTCTGTGTAGCTGGAAATTTATGGCTTGTGTATAGAAGGTGTATTTTCCACTAGACTTCTTTTACTGTTGAGGTGTTTTGACATAGAAATGTGTGTTCTTTATTATTTAAGGGTGGCATTGTGTACACACCGCATTCGTTTGACCCACAGTATAATCTCTTTTTCAAGCTTTACCATGATATTGTGCTAGTAAAGGCATGTTCACATAATAAGACATGAAAAAATGGCTTTTTTTGAGAGTTGTCCTTCGCCGCATCATCACACAAACCTGCAGTTTATTCACCATCGCTGTGGCAGCAGCTGAGGCACCTACACTATCCTTGATCAGACTAAATTCAAACCGCGTAGTCTTTATCTCCCTCCTTCTTTCAAATTGAATTAATTTCTTCAGGGTGTTTTTTCTTTGATCTGGTCGTGTACGGCTACATCGCCCCAATGAAACATCCTTGTCACCCCAGTTTAGCTTTCATTGGCTTACATCTGCACCTTTCAAAAAGTGCTCTGGGAATCCAATTATTTCTCATGTATGTGTAAACAACCTTTAGTGTCAGTGGCCAGGTGCAGAAATGTTCTTTCATAGCCTCCAATCTTACTTGTGGCTGTTTTGTTTAATGTCATACAAAGTGAGAACATGCTGGAACCTGGGTTTGTTTGTCTGTACACTGCTCTGCTCCCGGCTCTCATCTTTGTGCCTAAAGAAATACTTTTTAAAAATTTTTATCCTCAGTGTGAAAAGTGTAGCCTCGAGTGGGAAGAACGTTTCTGTTGACCAAATTGATCTCTGAGGGAAACAACATATCGCTTGAATCTGTATCAAAGTGACGCTTTTTTTTAGCTGCAACCCTGCTAAATAACACTGCCTACATAATAATCATAAGCTCATTAAGGCTGCAGAATCTGCTGTGGATGGTGTTCCCTGTGTGTTTAGCATGCAGAGGATGTTTCTGAATCTTTTGTGGGGATGTGTGAAGGAGCAGGCTTTAGTTTGGAAAATTAAACATCACTGGCTCTGCTCATCCACACTCCTGTCCTGTCTCTGTTGATTTCCTGCCAGGTGCGGATCTGCAGGTTTGCCAAACCAAAGGCCCGAGCTGCTGTTCCAAGAAGATGGAGGAGCGGTATCAGGTAGCCGCACGCAGCAACATGGAGTCAGGTCTGCAGGTTGTCAGTGGTCAACTCAAACGTCTCATCATCCAGAACGCCGCCATATTCCAAGGTAAGCAGTAGAGTTTGTCCAAACCTGCAGAAAACAGATGTTTTCTTCTTAAAACAACAGTTATCCTGAGATTTTGGCGCACTGCAGTGATGACTGAAAAATGCCAGTCAGCAATGGTCCAGAAAACCACTGACAGATGAGAGAGGTCACAGGAGGCTGATTGGTAGGACTGGTTCAAACTAACAGACAAGCCACAGGTATTCAAAATCACAGCTCATTCAACAGTACAAATCCTCAAACCTGGAGACTCCAGTTCCACTCCTGTCAGCCGAGAAAAAGAAGATGAAGGTACAAGAGGAAGGTGACTCCTTAAAGATATACTATGCAGGATTTTCCTAAAAAAAAAACACCATACTCATACAAAAGTAATCCTTCTCAATCATCACTTATGACCCACTAGAAGTGTGTGGTGGTGTATGTATCTACAGACACTCTCTCTGCCTGTATTTTCTTATTTTCTTATTATTTTGCTGTGTTTGGGACGTTTGTGAGCGTCAACCTTTGGGCAGTGGGTGTGTAGCTCCCAGTCAATAACAGTGCACAGGGTGTGAGGTCTGGACTCGTAGTGACCAGGTTACATCGCTGTCTCCGTCTCACTCCTCTGCTCCGCTCTGCTCTCTGTCTGTGTGTCATAGACGTACAAAAAGCTGCAGGTCTGTGTGTCTGCTTGGCCGAGGGTGGGGCTGAGCTACACACACGCAGAGCAGAGAGGCCACAGTGGACAGGATGAAGCTCTGCATTCACACAAAAACCGGCAATGTGGCACCTTCCCGCAGGGTTGAGCGAAGGTGTGGGCATGTTTGTTTGTGCTGTAGAACAAAACTGCAGTGAAACAATCAGAAAATAACATTTTATTTATTTGATTTACGGCTTTGTTCTCGCTAGCGCTGCTCCCTCTCTTCATTCACTCTCTAGCTTCCTTGACCACTGCTGCTCTCTCTCTTTCTCTCTCTCACTCTGGTCGAGCCAGGAGGAGGGGCCAACTTTGAATCCTGTATTTACAAAAACCAACCAATCCTTCAGAGTATACCTTAGTACTAGTAAATGAATGACTGAGAAGTGAAATGACACCTGGTCTAATGATGGTGGAAGCAATTATTGTAAAGTCAGCAGGAGCTGTACATGTGACACTATCAAATCAGCATTTTTAAAGACCCGAAGCTTCTCTGGAGAAAAAGTAAAGTTACAACTGGTACTACATAGGTGTACATAATGGAGCACATGCAGAGTGTATTTGCTTTAATTAACACATTTGCAGCTGTGCCTTTACCCTCTCTTACTTTTCCTTATTCTTGGCTAAACCAAAGTTTATCAAAGTCCCCTATGAAGTTCTTAAGTGTTTGAGAAAATCTTCAATCAAGCAGCAACAACAAAGTCTGACTCTATGAGTAAAAACTCCTCGTAAAAGAACAAAAGTTTAGTAAAGAGCTTACTCGTCTCTGCTAACTGGCCGCTGCAAGGAAACAAATTTGCTGCCTACACATCATCAAAGGAGTGGCCCGTGAGTGGCCTTGGAAGTGACCACATGCAATGCATTCTGGTTGTTGTAGGATTTTCCCCCTTAGAACAATAGGGTTTTTTTCTCAGTTTTCTCTGGCCATAGAAACTGAGAAAATAATTTTGAAAATAATTGCTCATTTGTACTACATATGTGACCCAGTTTTAAGAAATCAGTCTCTTTCCAGCTGTCACATTCATCTTTAATAAGGCCTATTAATCTTGTTAAAGGAATAGCTTGACATCTTGGGAATTATTGGCTTTCTTGGATGAAAAGACTAATACTACTTTAATGTCTGTACAGTAAAAACGAAGCTAAAACCAACAGCCCGTTAGCTTAGCATATTACAAAAACTGTAGAAAGCTTTAGAGGTGCTGGTAAGTAGATTTTGTTACCTTAGGACACAGCCAGGCTAGTTGTTTCCCCGTCTACACTCTTTATTCTAAGCTAAGCAAACTGCCTCCTGGCAATAGCTTCATTTACCATTTTCACTGTTTTTTGCGAGTTTCGCGGCCACCATAGGTTCACCTACACGCTTGAAAGGGGAGGGGAGGGGGAGGGGTGTTCAGTTGGTTGCCATCCACAACCTCACCGCTAGATGCCACTAATCAACAAAGAGGTACAAAACTTTTCTTTCACTCTGCAGCCATATTAGAAACAGTTGTTCTGAAATATCCTTTTCACGTTTAATGTTGACTTTTTGTTATCACACTACACAGGCCTTTTCAATCCAGCACAGCAGCTCTGTTTACTGTCTCGGGGTTTCCACTTGAAGTGGGATGTGCGGACTCTCTGGGCCAACTTTTTTGAGAGTGCAGACTCACAGGTTGTGAAACGCAGCACCACCCTGACATGCCAATTAAAACTTGAGGTTTAATGGGGACCATGGGGTTTGCTTGACTTGGTTGTTACGCACTAACTATGTTAGAGACTGCCGCTGTGGTTTGGCTGCACTTTCCTAGAAGGGGTTCAATACTAATTGCTTTAGCATAGGGCTACAGAGAACTCCCCAAACAACCCCCGGACTGAAATCCTTTTAACATCCTGGTCTTATCTGTTTCCCTCTACTTTATTTTCATCCTCTCTCTTCTCCTCCCTTCTTCTCTATCGCTCTCTCCGACCCTGTCATCCTCTCTCTCCGTCTGTCTCGCTCAATCTACTTGACTTTCTTTCTCCTTCTGTCTTTCTCTCTCCATCTGTCTCTTCCTCACGCGTTCCTGCCACTATTGGGAATTGAGTGCATGCCTTGTTTGCAATCTTCTTTGCTGCTCTCTGTGTCTTTTCTTCAGCTCTCACTGCTGCCAGAGATCAAAGGGCTTCCCCTCTCCACTCCTCTATCTCCCATCTCTTAGCGCTCTCTCTATCCCTGCATCCCCCTCTCCTTGCAGCTCCACCTGCCTTGCTCCGCTTTCCCAAGCCTCAGACTACACCAGAGGTTTTCACCCTTTTGAAGTCAACTTCTCCAAACAACAGAAAAAGTAATGGCTCTCTCTATCTTTGTCTTTTAAGCGGTAAGATGACAGGCTGCTTTAACATTAGGCTTTTCTTCAAGATCAATACCAGGAAATAGGTAAAGCATTAGGAATTTCTAATGATGCGTGGCGCAGAATGTCTCATATGCCATTTGACAAACTAATGAGCCTTAGCCGAAATCTTTATGGTATACCAGGGAAATATACGTAATGTATAAACTGCAGCATCCACTCTGATATGTAACAGACTCCTTGGATTTCATTCTGATTCACATTAGCGAGATCATAACACCATCTTCCCCGGCGTGCTGTGATTGCCTCTCTCTGAATGGGCCTGATGTTGTCAATTTAGTCCAAAATGAGAATCTGGAAACCTGTGCAGGATGCTCATTTTTAAATCTAATATTTTAAAATGAGAAGCTGATCTTGTGCATGCTGAGAATTAAATTTAGTAAATTAATTGTGAAGTCCAATATTTCTGAAGAGTGTATCACTACGTGATGCAGCCTGACGATAGCTTGTCTTACATGAGTTTATTGCAGAGTTTTGAGTCACTGCTGAGGGCAGAGGCCAGTGCTAAAGGTGACATGAGAGTACTTAAAGGTGCAGTACACATTTATATCAGTATACTTGTCCTATGGAGTACTACAGTACACTGTCTCGAACTTTCCAAAGCCTGAAAAATAAAGCCCTGATGACATCACTGATTAGATGGCAGGAGAACTCCTGTGTTATAAACTGTGCGTGGAGTTTACAGCTTATGGGCATTTACAAGGAATGGAGGTTCTAGCAAAGAGATGCCATCAAGTTGCATTATGGGAAGTGTAGGATTCACTGTTTTTGGAGCTTGACCAAAAACACTGGGCACACTCGGCCTTTAGTGTACCAATTTTGACCATTTGTTTTTTAATCTGTCTCTCACAAGTCCACCAACTTTATGGAGGTTTTTGAGTGCATCTAATATGTTGAAATATATCTAAATATTTAAAATGAATATATTTGAATATCTGAAATGCTGAAAAATGGTGAAATTATTCATCACAATTTCTCGGAGCTGAAGCTGTGAATGGTTTGTTTTGTCTAACAGTCTAAAATCCCCAACGTATCTAATTTATATTGCTACAAAACAGACAAAAGCACATTTGAAGAGCTGGTATCAGCAAATGTTTGACATTTTTGTTTGACAAATGAGGTAAAACTGAAAACTTCAAATCTAAAGTTTTCTTCAGATCATCAAATCAAATTCTTCATTCTTCAATTCTTCAAATTCTTCAAATCTGAGTAAATACTTATGGCCAAACAACCAAATTGAAAAAAAAACAAATCCCCATAGGTATCATCTATTAAGGTGGAATAAAAAATACATTTTCTCAGTCCTAAATGTGCATCCCTGGGTTAATTGTTCATTTATCTCTCGTTACATACTAAATAAATGTCAACAAAAACATTTTTGAGTATTTTAACATCAAAGTCCCTGTCTTTTCTCTTCCTGTAAAACATTTTCAAATGTTTTATGACTCATCTTGAACTGTGACTTTGGGCGACTAGCTAACCGCACATATCATATAAAACTCCACTTGACTGCTTGTGTGGGTCGTCGTAGCAAGCGGTGTGTGTTATATCAGTGAGCAAAAACTCTTTTTTCATTTCAGGCCAACAATCCTCTGCAGCTCCATATATCAAATCCCTCCTGTGATTCTACACCGCTCACATATTCCGTTTCACTAGAAAATATGGCAACATGAGCAAACAGCCCCATAACTGTCATCAGATATTGATTTAAATGTTACTAAATCCTGATTTCTCTTAGTGTGCTCGCGTTGAATCACATCACTCAGTAAACAGCTGAAGAGAAAATAACTTTCCATGGCCTTTAAACAATGTTGATTAATTTTCTACTGGTCGATTTAGGGATCAATAGATGAACTATTTTAGCACTGAAGTACTTCACCTAGTACACTATTTAGAAAAAAAGAGGGGTGGGGACTGAGCGTATGTGTAGAGGCCTGAGATGAACTCACTCAGCTCTACTTTGGGGCTGTAACGATTTTCTGATTCCAAAACAACGGAAAACAATAACTCAGCTGACTATGGCATAGATTTATGTTTGTGATGCGATTATACTGCACATCTCATGTCATCTCCTCTCTCTCATCCATCTTCTCTCTCTCTATCCGTTGTATAACTGCCCGACATAGCAGAAACTCATCCAAAACCATCTTTTGGCATTTTGGGTGACTGGCAGCTTTAATTGTTGTTATTTCCCTAGTGATGTGTCCTTCAGAGCTGCTCCGCTGCTGTGACGCTCACCCTGAGCCACATCCTGCAGATTAGAAATTAGATTATCCTTCTTTGTTAATGAGACAAGCTTTTACTTAACTTCCTTAAAAATGATTTGTTGCGGGTAATTATTGTGCAAGAGCTGAATGCCAGTGCGGCTGAGTGGCGGTGCAGACAGGATCTGGGTACTTTTAGTTGTGCAGTGCTTGTGTAAAACGACACATCAGAAAACAAGCTTCCCCTGACTGCAGTGCTAGTGGAGAGAACAAGACCACACTGCTGTCTCCTCAGTTTCATCACAGCCCAGTGCTCCTCTGCTGCCCGAGGAGCAGTTTTAACCCAGAGGGGAGCCACATTCAAGTCCAAAGAGCAAACCCAATTAATAAACATGAGAGGACAGGATTGGCCCGATTGCTTATAAAGTCAAATATGTGGGGAGGAAACTTGTGCAGCATGAGTGTGTGTGCAGATATCAGAGAGTCTCTGTGATATCTGCTGAAAAAAGTGGGACAGCCAGCCTGGTGCTCCTGGAATGACTCAATGAGTCCATAGAAGGCTGGCACAGTGGGGTGTTCGAAAACAGGTCTGACTTGGACTACTTTCAGGCAGCATGAGGGCTATCTGTATGTGGCTTCACTCGTTGCGGCAAGGCAGGGGAGCTTTCTCCAGTTTACTCTGAACTCAAGGGGGCAATGCTCTGTAAATGATCGGGAGTTTTGAGGGAGCTTAAAAGGATTCTCATATCTTTTTATCAAACATGAAGACACTGGGCAACCTGCGGTGTGCACTGCTCAACAAACTCGTCGAATATCTGCGAAGACATATACACACACACACTCACACGCCATAATTTAAAAAGTTAACTGAACAGAAGTGTGAATAAATCTTCTTTTGTGTCCTTGAGTTCCTCATACCTCATTCCTGGCGGGCCAACAAATTAGCATCTCATTAGCAGTCTCAAAAAAGTCTATCGACTTCCCCCGCTTCTTCTGGATGCGTTTTAATTACTCTAAGTGTATAAGGAATTAGAATGGCAGACCCCCTGTGGCCCTGGTGGAGGTGGTTGTTGACCTTGAGAGGAGTTTGCCCTCATTTGTCTCCGATACTGCTGAATGGACATTTGCCATGGCAGTAACCCAAAAGAGATGTGGCAGGAGCTGGATGATGCAGAACCTGGCAGGCTCGAGCTGCCTGTCCATCCAGCAGCCAATAATCAAAATCAGACCTCGCTGGCCTCTGCATCCATTCCCCGTCTATCGCTCGTTAGCCGGCTGCTCGATCGTAAGTGCTCCAGGCGTCTGGCCTGAGCAGACCTTTCCTCTGTTCTTCCCATCATCTACTCTCCAATAATAACCCCCTGCCTCTCTCTCTCTCCATGGAGTCATTTTGTCTTCTGGAGAAGTTTCCCCAAGTAATCCAATAACAGCGAGGACTGGTGGGATGTATGCCTGCTGTGAGATGTCTGAAGTTGTTTACCCACTGCCCCAGGCTAATCTAATAACTTAATGATGGGGAGAGGCAGTTTTGCTATGTCCAATGAGCTCCTTCGAGCATCGTTTACCAGACTCGATGGGGTATACCAGCCATTACCACATCTTCTTCTATCAACTTGTAATTTGCTTTTAACTTAATTGCTGTGTTTTATCATTATGCATCACTTATTAGTTTGGTTGTAATGAGATTTTCGGATCTTTTTGAGCACTCTGCTGGGCTGACAAACCGTTGTACAGATTGATACTACATAAAGCAGTGTATTTCTGAGGAGTGCGCTGTCTGTTTGAGTTCTATGGTTTCTTGGAGCTCTGGAGGCACAAAGGAAAAAAAGCTAGTGTGTCTCTTTGCAGTGAACAGCCTGAAACCACTTTCTAGTGTTTGTGAGTCTGTGAAAGAAACATCATCCGCAGCTATGGACCCACAAAGCACCAAAACATCGAAGTACAGCAAATGCGCCAGTGATGCCACCCTTCTTATTATTTCCCCTCATTATCCAGTCTGCTGTTTGTGGAGAGAGTCTACTATGGAAGTGTGTATCTGGCTTATATCACCAGAGGCAATTACAAAATAGATGTTTGGGTGCAATTTGCCACCAAATTATGATGACATGGTTTGCATGTGAATCTATTAGCAGTGGTTGTGGGGTTTTTTGGGGTTTTTTTTCATTTTGTCTTTTCTCCATCTGTGTCTGCTGTACAGGACAGTCTGCCTAGACTGAACTGAACAATTCATTAATGTAACATGTACTGGCTTTGTGGAAGTGGATAATGTGAAAGTGTCAAAAAAGAGTTTTATTCTTAAACATATACTTGCACAAAAAATATGTCTCTAAATAATCATAAAACGCTTAAATGACTTTTTGAAAAAAAAAATCACATTTGCAAAAATTTGAACTAACAAGTAATATATTCGTCTGGCAATTTTCTATATTTTTCTTACTGTCAACAGCTCATGTGCAGAGCCAAACCAACAATGAACTCATCCTACTTACAAGTATTGTGTATGTATCCAAAGCCTGATATATTGTATTCCTCTGTGCATTGTAAATTTCTTAAAGAAATTCAGTACAAAGTCAAGAGATTGTGATATGCAGCACCACGAGCTAGTGAAGCTCTGTAAGCGAAACCCCGTTCTCACGCACACGCAGTGGTGCCTGCAGTACAAGGGACTAGTCTCTGGAGAACAAAAACACGATTGCTCTTACCAGTCTTTGGAGCTGTTTCTAAACAAACTAAGGTGCCAAAACTCTTCATGGCGAAGGAACATGTCACCAGTGCAGCGGTGTTGCTCACTGGCGTGTTTTTAATAGTGTTTGGACAACAAAAGAAGTCTACGGCACAGAGGAATAAGATCAGGCTTTGGATACACACACGATACTAGTAAGTAGGATGAGTTCATTGTTGGTTTGGCTCTGCACATGAGACTTGTTGACAATAAGAAAAATATAGAAATATCGCCAGGCTTATCCTTTAAGGATAGTTTGGGTAGTTTTTTTCTGTCTTAATATAATACTGCTGTGCTGATATGTAGGTGGAATTAGGTCTTGGTCACTGTAACAAATACTCTCCATACTGGCCCTGAAGCTATTCTCCAGAGCAAGACTACAATGTACAAGATGCAAGGTTAGGGTCACGTTATAAACATCTCAGAGGACGACTGGTTGAGGTTAAGGATAAGGTTGAGTGCAGGTTAAAGTAAGATATCATCAGGGAAACAGACTTCGACACACCACCAGCAACAGATCTACACATGACTACTAGAACGTATTCCTCCACTGCAGCTTGGCAAGGAACATTTCAGGAAAAAAAGAGGGAATTTCATTCTAAACAGACCGTAACTTTGGAAGTTACTGACTCGATTTAGTTAACTCAGGCTGCTGAAACTTCATTTTAACTTTAGCTGAACTTTGGTGCATATTTGCTCAGAACGAGGGCTGTGAGTTTTGTCCCTCATCTCTAACAGAATAGTCGTGTTTCGGTGGAATAGTGTCAGGGCCAGTATGGAGAGTAGGAACTGTTACAGCGACTAAGACCCATTTCCATGTATATATTGGCACGTCAGTATTGTATAAAGACAGACTTGAGAAAACACAAACTTGTCCTTGAAGTTACAAGCTAATGTTACTGTAAAATAGTCGCGTTATACGAAGGCAGTAAACAGCCTTACCTTTGTCTATGATTTTTCCATTTATTGTGGAAATGCTCCTACATGTTACTTTTAAGATGGTCTGGTGTCACAATTATGCCTTTAGCAAGCTAATTTTCTCCATTTGACGTTAGCATAGACATCAACAGTCTCCTAGTTTACTTGAAGTGCAACATCTTGGTCATCCTTCAAGAATGCCTCCAGCTGGGGTACAAGGTAAGCCATGCTGCATCTATATATTGAAAATTTTGTATTTGAACTGATCATTATTAATCAAATGTTTAATTGTTTCCCATGTTCAAATGGTGGTCTGAGTTTCAAATAAAATGTGACGACGGTTTCATGGTTGAGCTCCATTGTAACATTATAACTAGTTTCATGATAGTAACAAACTGTAGAGAGAAAATCTCCACTTAAGACAGAAAAATACACAGGTCGCTGTTGAATGATTTACATATTAATAAACTGATAGCTGCTAACAGAATGCTAATCTGGCTTTGAATGGGGTCACTATGATTGTCTGAACAAGGGTTTCTTAAGCAGGTGTCAAGAGCATGGAGGGATTCAAATGTATTGTATAAATATATACACATTACATTTATTAGACATTGTATAAACAGTTTTTATTATCACAGACATTTTAATATGTCAAGGGATCCCGTTAGTGTTCCAACTCTTAGCTTTAGAAACTCTGGTCTAAAATAAAACAGGAACTTGGGTCCAACTTGGGTCCTGACTCACTGGGGGAAACAGTAAAAAAGGAGGTGAGTAATCGCTGCGGTCGTCTTTCTTAAGCCCAAAAACCGGGTGGAGAGGCTGTTGAAAAACTGAACACGAAATCACCTCTTCCCGTGAACCATTTCACTTTTTTCTTTACCCAGATAAAGCTTTGTTTTTATTTTTACATGCTTTCATTTGTCATTGTCTGGCTTTCCAAACTGTCTTATCTCTCCGGGCTTTATGCAGGTTGCCAGGCACTCCTGTCTCCACAGGAGGCCTCAGCATCCTATTCCCAACAGGGCTGGCATCCTGTTTAAAGTGCTCCTGTTGTCTCGTGCGCTTCGCAGTACACCTTTTTAATCGTGCCTCCGTCTTTTGATTTGACCACACTGAAACCCAAATGCGACGGCTGCCTCTCTGCTGATAATATGTCAGCCACTCAGCACCCCATGGGGTGGATATTTGCATATTATTTCAGCTATGGCTTTGGAAATCTTCAATAGCAGAATTATCACCTCTGAAAGAGAAGAAGAAAAGAGCCAACTCTTCCAGACTTACACTTTGGGCTGTTCATCTTACGCATTTCCTCTATTATTCTTAAACAAAGGCTGATTTCTCGACTGAGATTAAGAGTCTGTGTATTAAGTTTATATTCAGCTTGGGTAGATCTGTGGCGAGGAAGATTGGTTAGCTCTGCTTTTGAGCTTGTTTTGGAAATGAAGGGAAAAGAAGATAAAAAAAGAAGCAAATTGACTTAAAAAGTTGTGAATTTTTTTTTTTTATGTCCATGCTTGTTCCAGCTTGTGTCCTTGAATGTTTTCTTGTGAACAACAATGTCTTAGTTGATAAAGAAAACCTTTCATGGATTTGAATTGAAGTTTTTACTAGTAGTTGCGTCTCCAAATTCTTATAAAGTCTTATTTTCTTTAGCTTTAAGGCAGGAATTTGTGACTTAGTCGTCCCAGACCAGAGACAACACTTAGCTTTGACAGATATGCCTCATTAGATTCATTTATTCTCGTTCAGTCTTTGTAGAGAGGCCCGAGTTTTGATTCAGCTTTGGTGTCACCTCAGCGGAGTGTTATCTGCAGGGAGAACACATAATTTCTGTTCATCTCTACAAATCCTGTGCCACCTACCCTGTCGTGTTCTTTACGCCGATGTGACACAAAATTGTCATGAGCGGTTTCTAGGGACGAGCATGGCTCTCCACGTTTGAGCCACGTTTTAATGATGTGCCCTGTTGCACGCCTCTCGAGCTGAATTTCATCATAGAAGAAAAACAAACAGTGTGGAGTGAGGATCAAAGTGTCATTTGAAATGCTATCATCAAACAGAGCTGAAGGGACTGACAGCTCCTCCCTGCTCCAGCTGAGTGAAGGAGCCTTTGTTTCTTTGGCTGTCTGATGACTAGTGTATCAGCCGGGACAGAGAGGAGAGGAGAGGAGAAGAGAGGAGAGGAGAGCAGAGGAGAGGAGAGAAGAGGAGAGGAGAGATAAGGGCAGGGTGATGAGTGAAGGCAGCATATTGACATGTACACATCTCATACTGAGCTAATGAGCTCCTTTAAATGAATCACCCAGCATCTCCATACATCATGTGAGACTTTTTTCCAACCTAATGGATGATACAGATCTGCTTTTCAGAAATGCCCTCAGTTCTATTTAATCAAAGCCGGTTCTGTGAGCTAAATCAATGCAAATTTAAGATCACATTTGCACAGGCACATCTATTAACAAGACGTATTTGAGAAAGTGCACAATGGTCTTCATATTCACCCAGATGGAGGCTATTCTTAGATGCTGCTTTGTTTATTACTGGACTATTTACCACTACTATACTACTTAATATTGACTGGACTGATCTGGGAGCACAGACACTGTGTTCAAAAAGGACCAGAGTCGACTCTTCCTACTGAGGACGTTTAGGTCCTTCAACATCTGCAGGACCATGCTGAGCATGTTCTACCACTCCGTGGTGGTGAGCATCATCTTCTGTGCAGCGGTGTGCTGGTGCAGCAGGGTGAAGGCAGCTGATGTCAGTGTTAATTTTGTCAGCGAAAATTTTGACGATAAGTATTTGTTGATGTCAGTTTATTTCATGACTAAATTGTAACGACAATATAAATGAAAACAATATTGACAACAAAAATTATGGCAAAATCTCTGTTCATTATGCCCTGACGAGTAAAGACGAGACGAAGTAGTTGGCTGTGTTTGGGCGGACAACCTCAAAGCATTGGTTGTTTTCCTTTTTAACCAATCATTTATCTGCAAGTGCAAGTCAAATTCTCACTGCCCCATCTCATTTGGATGATATTTTTTTCCTGCTCGGTGCATGTCAGCACGCGCTCAAATGCCAGTGACTGTGAACAAGCTAATCTTGTCAGTGCCAGAAACTACTAGTAAATCTAAGCTAGCTAGCTATAGCTAGCCATACGAAACCATTAGCTGCTGCTGGCAGCTGGCCTTAAACCGTGAGTGCCTCATCCTCACCAGCCTGTCAGGTGGGAAGAAAGAGGAGAGACAACCTGCGGACACATTTCTTGTATATTCAAACTGAAAGAAAGACCGAGTGTATCATTCCCAATGAGGATGGAGTGTCTTGTGGATTCAAGAAAAAACACAACCAATTTTAAAAGACACCTGAAGATACATCGTTTCTGCCAAGGTAATCATCATTTTTGTATGTTGACTGATTCGATAACATGTTTATATGTTAAAGCCCTTTTAGGACTAAATTTAATGTTGTTGTAATGTTATAGCTCAAAGTTGTTTGTGGACTCAGGGTGCATTAGTGATTAGCTTGCCTTACTCTGTTAACATATTGTTAATTTTATCGGAGCTGAGCTTATGGTAAACATGTAGCTACTCCCTCTAAAAGATCATTTAAGATTTCTTAAGACTCATAAACAGCTTTAGTTCAGCTCAGTAATACATAAGAAGTCTGTTTTGACAGATTATAAACATTATTAGAGTCTGATCACCAATAATGACCCACTGCCATTATTTATGGTAAAGGTCTGGTTAGGTTTAGTCACAAAAACCACTTGGTTTGGGTTAGAGAAAGATCATGGTTTGGGTTAAAATTGTCCAGAGCAACAAGCCTCAAATAGTGTCTGTGTGTGTGTGTTTGTGTGTGTATTTGTGTGTTTGTGTGTCTGTGTCTGTGTGTGTCTGTGTGTGTCTGTGTGTGTCGCAAGTGTCGGTTGGGGGGATTATGGGAAACCCACAAGCAGTGAAAAGGTAAAAAAGTGAAAAGTTGTATTTCAGAGTCTTGTTAAAAAATGACCCTCCAGTCAATGAGTAGGAAAATAAGATGGACCAAATAATTTCACAGTATTTGTAACCTTTCTGTATTTCTTCAGGTTTTATGCAGATGAAGAGGACTGTGTGCCCTGTCTACAGGGTCTGCTTCACTTTTATTGTAAATCCAGTCACATGTCAACATCGTGCCAATGTATATATGCAGACAATAAATATGACCTGTGAGGGAATATGATTGTATTGCACTTTTTCTAGCAAACTTTAGGCATTTTTTAAATATGATATATGAAAGAAGTACAGTAAGTCAGTAACGCATTCTCAGCCTAGATGACTCAACACATAGTTCAAAGTATGCTTACTTCTCATTTTTACAGTCAGCAAAATCCCTTACACTATCATGAAAACTGTCTAAAATTAGACTAAAATTAAAACGGAGCTCCACTGACTGAATCTTGACTAAAACAAAACAAAAAGGCTAAAATGTAACTTTAAACCAACTACAATTTTCAGAAAGCGACTAAGACTAAAACTAAATTTAAAATTCTTGTCAAAATGAACACCAGCTGATGCCGACAGACTTAACAAGTTCATTAAGAAGGCTGGTTCTGTTCTGGGAGACTCGAGACTACAGACTCTGGTGGACGTGTCTGAGAGGAGGATTATGCAGTAACTTATCAGCATCATGGACAATCCCTCTCACCCCCTGCATGCCTAGAAGGACAAAAGAGCAAACGCAGCAGGAGACTCAGTTCTCCTCAGAGCAGGACTGAACGGTACAGGAGATCCTTTCTGCTGGAGGCCATGAGTCTCTATAACTCCTCACTTTGCAGGGAGATCACCTAAAAACCCTTTCAGTAAAGACGATAATGTAACATTTTATGGGCTTAAACCGAATATGTTCAATAAGTAATATACTTTCCACATTGAGTGCGGT